>NC_045681.1:12344974-12648479 GCF_003331165.1 Xiphophorus hellerii
ATTTTTTACAACGGATAATTTTGTTTAACTTTGAAAATCATGCATTTAATTTCCTGAAAATCTGTCTTCCACGACAAACAAAATTATAATTCAAATCCACAAAAATACTTTAATGATCCCAAAGGGAAATTAAATGTTGTTGTAACTCATATTAATTCAGATTCTTCAAAGGGTAATTATAGATGGTGATGGCAGGAAAGACATCATGTAGCGGCCTGTATTACAGCTAATTTGAAGAAGCCTCTGACTGAAGACACTCTGTTTTTCTAAGACTCACGAAAAGAAAATCAACCTGCAAGAAACGAGGAGAAATTGAGAAATTTCCACATTGTAACCAATAAGTAGGCTTATGAAAACTGAGGTGCTTTAACTTACAAATAAATACAAACAGGCTCAGTTCAATTCTATTTACAACAATCTGCTTTGATCTGAGAAAGTCTTCGTCACAACCTTGTCCTACAACCTAAATGTCCATATCTAACATTAAAACAATCAGGGACACGTTCCACAGCTGACTCTAAAAATGGACTGGGCACAGCAGGAAAATGATCCGGCAGAACGACTCAACACACCTGTGAAACTCCTCAAAGGAATTTGATCGCTGTTTATTGGATTTGATCAAAGCCTCTGAGAGAGTTGATTCATATGATGATTCCAACCACGTTACAACAAAAACTATTTATTTGGAAATTATTTAGGGTTTAAGATTTAATATCTTGCTCTTTGTTAGTTAGGAATGACATTGTGTGTCCGTGGAGCTGGTTGTTTCTGACGGAGCGGTGTATTTCTGCAGATGAAAGTAGGATCAAAGTGAGAAGGCAGAGGAGCATGATCTTTTCACAGGTTAACTGTCTCAAACTATGCTGTGACGACATAGTGACAGTTTTAATAAATATGTAAAAAAAAAAAAATTTTTTTTAAGTTACATACTGAGTGGGAAGAAGAAATGTTCGAAAGTAGTTCTTCAGGAACTTTGAATGTTAATAATACTCAATATGAAACCACGATTAATCTAAAATTACTCATCCTGAAAAACATATTGAGACATTTATTGATTGTGAGATTGATTGTCTTTTGCTATAAAGACAAATCACAAAAGATTACTTTTACTATGACGATTCTTGGCGAGCTGTGCCCAGACAAAGCTTTCTTTGTGTCTCTGAATCCAAGCTCTCAGTTGGAAGGCAATCATCTGTTTGCAAGTATTTAAAAAAAGCTATAAAAAAAAATCTGAAAGAAACATCAATTGTTTCAAGTATTCTTCCTTGTTACCATACAGGCTGCAAACAAACAAATAGCTTTCTCAGATATTTGCTTCATATGTTTTAGTAGAGCATGTCTACGCAAACACCCGTCGTAGCATGTCGCTCAAATTCATTTAATATTTTCTTTTGCTCCTTTCTTTCACTCACGTTGTAGGACAGCTGTTTTAAACAGCAGCGCCGTCATTTCTAATAAAAGCTTATTTTCCAAAAGACAAGCCTTTTAACACAGCTCTAAAAATACAGACAAGTGTTAAAATAGCATATCAGATGTGAGAAGCGTGACTGAGGTGTTTCTGTATGAGTAATAAGAAGGAAAGCGAATGAGCGATCCCGCTGATGAATGCGAAGTAACAATAACAGACATGTTTTAACGGGTGGTCTCTCTCTGTGTGTCAGAAGCTGGACAGCGTGTGAACCAGCCTGATGAGAACATATGCTCTCTGCCCTGCAGCTTGATCACAGATCTCCCAGATTAAAATCTGCAATGTCTTGCAATCGTTTTCATAACCCTTGGGGTTTCTCACCTTTTCGAAAAAATTACAAGCACAAATTTGAACACATTTCAGAAAATAAAAACCTGAAATCACATATTGGTGAAAATGATTGCAAATAGTGAGACATGGATCTGTTCTCCTGGCAGGGATGGCTCCATCATCGAAACGCATTGCAGCTGTGAAGCTGTAAAACAGCGTTATTTAGATTGTAGTTTTCAGTGTAGATGGCGCATGAGAAAAGAGAACTTTATTCTCTTTTTCTCAACACAGTAATCTTTACAGCTGTAGAGTCGTCTACATAGAACTCAACAGACTCCAGCTATCGCTACAGCTGCTTGGGACACTAGCAAATATTGAAAACAGCCTGATTTAAAGATTCGCCGAGGGATTATTTTTAATCCTATTTAACCAGTTAATAACACACATTTAATGCCCCCAAATAACTCCACAGGCCCTGATCGGGAGGCAGCTGCACTGAGTAGACGGAGTGGGTGGACAGGAGGTAGATGCGAGTTCCAGATTGGCTCCTACGGGTCTAACATAATGGGAGCTTCTGGTGTCATACAGGGCTTACCCCCATGAGCTAGCAATAAAATTAACCATGATTTTGAAATTAAAGAAATACATAAACCTTGTTTTGATGGCACAGATAATGATGGCACATATTATCATAATCAAAATGCTCCCATAGTTTCACTAAACAATGCTAAATCTGCGTCCAATAGATCTTGATCTATTACCGGCTCTGAGAGTTTAATAACCCCCTTAGAGGTTTCATGGTATGTAAACATTTCAGCATTTTGCTTTGTTCTGGGATTTTTTTTAGCTTTATTCTCTATTGTCACAATAGAGAACAATAGGTGTCGTACAGGGTACAGAAGACCAACGGGTAGAGGTGGTGCTCTTCATGTCACGCAGCAATGAGGAATACTTGCAGAAACACCTCATTGCTGAAACAACAGCTGCAAATCACAGTCAAATCAGATTTGCCCATCCTTCTCTGGCGAATAACTCTAGTGAAGTCAGAGTGGATGAAAAGCATCCGTGAACATAAGTTTTCAGTTCCTGCTACAGATTCTCAACTGAAACTGGATTGTAGTTTGGACTTTGACTGGATCATTCTAGAACATGAACATTCCTGGATCCAAACCATTTCCCTGTAGTATTGCCGGTGTGTTTAGGGTTGTTGTACTGCTGAGTGTGACGCTCTTAACAGGTTTCCTTCCAAGGTTGCTCTCTATTTATCCCCATCCTTTTTCTCAACAATCTGACCAGTTTTGTTATTAATATTTCTATTAATAACGACGTATACATAAGCTCAAGCTTTAATCAGAAAACTTTCCCAGGCTTGCAGTGCTCAAATTTAAAACCTTTTTTTGTGAGATTCTCTGCAATGCAAAGCTTGAGTCAGCCTAAATATACGCTTTAAAATCCCCACTTGAGGAACCTTATGAAAGTGTTCTGAAGAGCTGACAGCTGGTCCATGAGATAATTAAGCTTTAGATTCATAGCAATTGTGTATTACCGCTTTAAAGGACATATTCTAGCTCATTGTGATATTTGCGTTAGCAGTTTGTCTAAAAGCTTATGACGTGTGAGAGAATCTGTTGGTTTACTGACTTTGCTAAACTGCATACTCACTGACGTACAATAAACAGAGCGTCCGGGGTACCTGACTGTGAAAACAAAACTGCTTGTCAGATTTGTGTTTGACCTGTTGATGCTGGGAGAAAATTGTAAAAGCATATAGATGTAAGTGAACAGCACAGAGTGGTGATTGGAGGGAGGAAAAAAAAAGGAAGCAGAGATTGAAAAGATGAAGGTGAGTAACGGAGGAAACTAGAGCAAATGTGGGCCGGTAGAGGAGGAAGAGGAGGAGTTGATCTGAAGTGAAGGAGAGGGAGGAGAGAGGGGAAAAGGGAGGCAGGCTTAAATCCTCGCACCATCATTACCAAGGCGCACATGCAGCCCCTCCTGTGATGGAGTGAGAGGGGATGGAGAGAGATGCAGGGAGAAAAGATGGAGTTGCAGAGGGAAAGGAAAGCAGGATTACTGGTGTGACAGCACAGGCAGATGAGCGTCAGCGCAGCGGAGAGGGAGAAACTCTGCTGAAGGAAAAAAAAGAAGAAAAAACAAATCAGTGCAACAGGATGAGGACCTGCTAGTGCACAGCCTGCCCGACCCCACAGACCTGCCATCTGTCCTGCTTTTTTCTCTCTGTTCCTGACGCTTCCAGCATCCTATAACATCTGGATCACCTCACATCCGTATGGGAAGGAGGGCAAGAAGGGAGGAACAAACCTCAATTTGATCCCTTTCTTTTTGCTGCTAACGCAGGACCTGAGGAGGAGCATCAGCAACTGGGGGCCTGAAAAGTGAAGCAAAGGAGGAGGAAAACTTTCTTCAAACATGTTTAGGTTTGGACAGGACCTTTCCCCATGCGTGTGGGAAATTCTCCAACTTTCTATGGATTTTTTTTTTCTCTCTCTGAGGAGGGAGAGGTAGAAAAAGAAGGAGGAGGCTCCACCGTCAGCAGTGCTGGAGTGTTACAGAGGTTTGTGCTCCTGTCATTGAGGAAACATTTTATCACTCTCCCTCCCTCTCTGCCTCTTTCACTCCTCCTCTCATCCGAGCAGCGGGGAGCCTGACGGATACAGACGGAGAACCAAACACAGCTGCTTCACACACACACACATACACGCCCACACGCCGGCTGCTGTGCCAGGGCTCCCACACCTCCCTTTCCTTCTTTCACCCTCCGTCACTTTCCTCTCCAGTCCCGTTTTGATGCCCTGTCTTCACCTCCACGACCACTTGTGAATGTGATGCACGCAGGAAAGCAGACGGGGAGCGGAGCGCCCAGACAGTTTCTTTTTTGGGGGAAAAAAAGACACACACCTACACTTGCCATCACGTTGTGAAGTCCTTCAGGAGAGTGTGTGGATATCAAAGGCTTCTTTGCACACCCCTACACACGCACACACACGCGGAGGGACTGATGAACTCACACTCTCCTGCTCTCTCTGAAAGACGTGGTCTAAATGTGGACTCCTACAGGTGCTGAGAGGGGAGAGAGGGGCAGGTGAGGAGCAGGTGAAGGCAAAAGGAGACGCTTTGAGGAAAGAAAAAGAGAGAATAATAATGGAGCATCTGGAGTTTAAGTTGGATGAGAGCAGAAAACACAGGTAAGTGCATAAAACAGCCATTCTGTCACTATCAGAGGCCTATATCCTTTACATCTAACAAGTATGAATGGATATAAATCAATGCATACAGGCAGAGTATGGAGCTCAGGGGCGTTCTGAGAGCCTAGTGTGAGTAGTCACACTTTCAGTTTTTGTAAGTGACGAGTTTCCTCGAGAGGAAGTGTGCATCTGTTGCTGACAGAAACGGAGCAACGGTTTTGTTAGTGGAACACCGAGATCCTGTGTGAGACTGAAGATATTTGCATTTCCCTCTCAGGGGTTTGATTCTTACTTGGCGTCTGAGTTCAACCTGTTTTAGTTGTGCTGTTGATTTGCCCTATAATCATCAGCAGCTGTCTGCTCCAGTTTTACTGCTGAACACTGAGCTGCAGCGTCACTGCTACGCAGACCTGTGGGTCCTGAGCAGGAGCTTTGGGCCCCTTCACCAAGGCTCAGAAGGGGGTCACACAAAATTTATTAGAGTATTTCATCAGAAAAAAGAGCAATTCTCATTCTCATTTTAATTTTGTATTGATGTATTTTCTACCTCAAGCTGCTGTATTTCACGTGAATGCTTTTCACATTTGAGTTACACATAATTATGATAATAATTTCACTAGAGCCCATAATATTAATAAAAATAATATGCTTACATGATATACTACATATAGTAATGGATCAAAACTGGGCTTGGGTAGATTTTAGGTGAGAGTAGGATGACCTTGAATGAAAAAGTTAGTCAAAAAGAATAATGCTAAACATGATAAAAGTGTTTATATTTAAGACAATTTCTCCAATAGCTGCAAAAATAACATATTGATTATTTTATTATATTAATGTAGGCATGTTCATATATTTGTGCTTTTATACATTGTTAAGCAAAAATAGTGAGCTAAACACTCATTTCATCAAATAGCAGTTTTTATATTAGCTATAGACAGAATATTACATACACGAGGTTTACAACTTTAGCTAGTTCCTTCATTGGGTTTTGTGCTCTGCTAGCTAGCCTGCAATCAGCTGCTTAACAGAAATGTCGTTTCTAGATTTTAAACAGTGGTAGTATAACAAAAACAAAAAATTTACCAGCTACTAGTTTTCAAAATATTTCCGAATGGCCAAAATTGAAAATATTTGAGGGAATATACAAGAACTTTGAACATCTTACTTCAAATGCAGGAAAGAGAAAGAAGATTTTATGTGACACCAATCAAAGCTGCATATTAAACATTTGCTTGTAGAATTTGTAGCCTTTATATTCAGCACCGTTTGTTCTCACACCTCGAAATACAACACAGCAAACCCAACTACTTTTAGAAATAATTCTTAAAAACAGTTCAAATCTCAGCTTTAGTCCAAGTGTTATGTGTTAGTGAACATTAGAGAAAAAATCAGCATCATGAAGACAGAGGAACACAGTAGGGAGATTGGAGAAAACGTCTCGGAGAAGTTTAAAACAGAGCTATGATGTAAAACAATACCTCAATCTTTGAACATCTCAATCCTTCATCTGATGGTAACTCTGTGACAGAATCATTTATAAGCAGAAAAGCTATTAATCATAAACTCCACAAACTGACCTCTGTGGAAGACTGGCAAGAAAGTCACTGATGAACCTGAGAAGTTGTTTTCAGTTTACGGTGAGCAGTGAAACATTTGGAAAATTAGACCTATTCGGACATTTTTGGCCAGCAATGCAGACTAACACTCCACATTACTGTGAACACAACATTTTCAAAGTGAAACATGAAAGAGGCAGCTTCATACAGTGGGAATAAATTTCTTTAGCATAGACAAGAAAGTTGGTCAGCATTGATAGGAAGATGGATGGAACTAAATACAAGGGCCAATTGTAGAGGAAAAGCTGCTGAAGGCTGTAAGACTATAGTGGAAGTTCACCTTTCAGGATGAGCCTTACAGCAGGAGCTGAGAATGGCCTAGTCAAAGTCTAAACCTAATTTTACTTCAGTATGACTTCGCCCCCAGGAATATAAGAAGGGCAGGTCCAGGCCTGGTGGGACAAAATCTATTCTACCTGATCTTGAGCTTCTTTGCAAATCATAAAACTGTTGTGTTTCAAGAAGAGGCAAACTTCCAAAGACTTACAGCTGAAACAGCTTCAACACTTTGACTGAGGGAGTCTAACACAAATTCACACCGCACTTTTTCAGATGTTTCTTTTTTTTTTAGCTGAATGTGTTATGGTGTCATGCATGTGTCATCATTTTAGTGTTATATGGCTATAACCTGTCAAAATTAGAAGAGTCTTAAGGGATATGGAAAGAATGTAAAACTATACAAGAATCCATGTTTACATTATCTGTTCAGTTCTGTGCTATTTTGTTTTTGTCATAATTAGTCTTTTCCATTGTTGTTATATACGTTGGTAATATATTAACAGTGCTGGATGTAATAGATATTTGTCGTAAGTTACTTAAAAGGATGATACCTGGGACTATTTCTGCACAAAAGTAACAAAAAAAGTTGCATCGGCGCAGTAACAAACAGGAAAAATGCAAAAGGAGAAACAAGTGTCTGACCTTCACTCAAATCTCTGGGTCCCCTCTTATTGGATAGATGTAAAGTAAACAAAGGTGCATTGAGAGCATTTCCCCCCTGATATGTTGAGAGGAAATTAATTTCTGTCTCTGATTTTCACAATTCATATACCCACCATAATTATTAAGAATATCAAAAGATGAAAAGAATAAAGAAATGATTTCAGTTACACTTAAATTAATGGGACTGTGAAGCACATCAATCACTTCTCACCCTTAAGTCGCCATCAGATCAGTTGAGTTAAGACTGTGTTTGACAGATAACACGCTATTACCCCTGGACCAGGAGCAGCAGCTCTGTCCTCATCAGTCAGCTCAACTGAGACACCATTTTCTTTCTTTTCTTTTTTGCACTTTCATCCAGCCATGTGAATGACTTGATGGAGACCAGCTGACGTACGGCTCTCACAACCTCCCGCTCGCATACGTTTAACATCATTACTCAACCTTCCAAATATAAATTAAACTCTCAATATGAATAAATACATGTGTCACGCTCAACCCTGGAGCTTATTATGAAACATATCACATAACGTCTGCCACATGAATTTATCATAATTAGGATTTTAAGTGCTAACACTGAAACCCTGTCGGTCCAGGGGGGGTTTCTCCTCTTACACATGAAGATTTGACAGCTTTACAGGAAATCGTTGCGAACCAGACGTTATCGTCTGGATGACTGACGTTGACAAGGTGAGAGGATTTCTAAATCGGCTTGGGCCTTCACCACTCAGATCTATAGCAATGAAAATCTCAGAGACTCCAGAAGTTTGGCTAAAACAGTCATTAAAAGGCTTACATGGTGTGTGTGTATATATAGTATATATATATATTTAGTAAGTGCACATACGTGTATATATGTATTGTAAGTGCAGAAGTACTTTTTTTAGATATCTCAAGGGGCTCACAATTTCTTCAGACTGTCACTTTGGAAATCTCAGAAAAAAAGCAGTAAGAAAATGAAACAAGTGACTTTGTTAAAAGAATTTGAATTTATTAGGGTTCTACAGCTGTAGATCTGGGATGTTTAAACAAAGTGCATTAAATTGGAAACCAGGGAATAAAGCATTCCCTTATGTTATGCTTACTTCTGAGTTTTGAGTCTGTCCCTTAAGTCAGAATTGCAAGTTAAAAAATAAATAAAAAAATCTCAGACAAAAAAATAGAATACCTAGAGAAAACATTATGCCATCAAGAGTCCCTATCCACATAGCTTCCTGCTTTTCAAATCTTAAGACTAAACTTATATAAGTCTAAACTTAGAGCCATGACGGCTCTAAGTATAGTCTCATATTCCTGCCATGTAAGGTGTGTTAAGAGTGACCTAGTCGGCTTGGAAGGATGTCAGGACCACTCAGATCTCAAATCAGTAGTATTCATCATGTTGGATAGTTTTGGCCGGATACTCCAGTGTTTTGGGTGTTCCCCAAGGAGAAAGAATAGTGCAGCCTGTTGAATGTGATGTGTAGTAAATTAGAAAGCGATCTTTGGCTCTGAACTAATGTTTCAATTCAATAGAATTTATGAGATTTCCCTTCAGACATCTGTATGTTTATGTGCGAGATCTGCTTTCTGTATCGTCAGTCTTGTCCTTGGTCAACATATCATTACTACTGGTACGGATTGGACATAACCCAGTAAATTAAGATCTTCTTCCTGGAGTTCAGCTCTTACTTCGCTACAATAGACTTGTTTATCTTTAAAGCTAAAACCCCATTTGGAAATAAGGTCAAAATGGAGTCAGTACTCCTCCTAATCAGAATTGAGCCAGCAGGAGGGACTATATCTGCCGTTTTGACATGGGGACACTTTAGGACCTCAAGAATGAGCTGGACAGTGTTGCTGTAAAAAAAAAAAACATGCCTTGGTTTCCTCCTGGACGGAGAATGCAGGGCATTAAGTATCATAACTGACTTCAGGAACAAAGAAAATGTGGAGAAAAATTGGTAGTTCAAAAAGATCAAGGCACCAAGAGGCTCAGTGTTAGAGTGAAATCATTGTATACAGAGGCTACAACAACGGGTTCAATTCCCAGCCCCAGGTCTTTTACTGCATGTTCTCGTCTCTCTGTTTGCCCTTCTTCCTGTCAAGCTGCTGATAAATAAAAGTCAGTCGGGCCAAAAAACCTTTAAAAAAGTTTAACAAATTTAGTGCAATCGACCAGAGCTAATTACATCATAAACTGATAAGTCAGTGATTGACGGAGTGACTAACTTGGGAGACAGCTGTAACTTCTTGATAAAGACCAGTCAGATGAATCTGTGGTTGTGTTTGGAGAACACTATTATGTTGTATGAAATTGATCTTTTGTATCAATCTATTTTGGACTTTAAAACTCCTAATCATGAGGGATACATACTGTAGTTTATAGCGTGAGGAAGTTCAGTCACCTGACTAGATCAAAAATTGCACAGTATGACTTTGTATATAAGAAGGGCAGGTCCAGGCCTGGTGGGAAGTTCCAGGATACGTTCTAGAAAGACAGCCACAGAATAAATGCTCTCACTGGGAGTTCTTAGACCTCAAGTCTGCATAAATCATCTTCAGAGATTTCTGATGTTTCATGCAGCTGACAGTGCTGTGGCAGCAGCACGTTGACGGGAAGACGGCAGTGTGTTGCATTAGTCTAAGCCTATCAATTCAATTCATTCTTCCCAATTAATGTATTCAAATCAGAAGCAAGAAAAAAAAACAAGGTTCGAGGCAGACATGTAGATTATTCTCTGATGATGCTCATCCCTTTAGCTACATCTTCTCTGCTCATTTCAGGACGACTCCCATGAGTTTACACACTGATCATACCATTGACAATTTTTGATCTTTCTGTTGATGGTCAATATTTTAATCAGCGGAAGGACCAGTGAGAGCTTATGTTTACTGAAATAAGAAAAGAAAAGCCTGTTAAACCAAAAAGATATTAAGAAGTCTGCTGATTTTAAAAATTTTTTTTTTTTACAGATTTTAGACTAATCTTGATTTCGCAGCTGTACAGATTGTATACATTATTCCATTTTATGGATGAGTCTCAATTTTAGTAATCTTGTTGATGCCAGTGCAGGTATAGATTTAGGATTATCCTGCATGATTAAGCTGCTTGAGCTCCATAAGAACAGGAAATATGACAGATGCAGTTTGCTGACACCACTGGAGATGCTGATAACTTCAAAACATGTGGAAATCAAACATCCATGAGGTTGGCAAATTGGTGTGTGTATAGGTGTTTCCCGCATGTTTCACATACTAGTCTCTTCTTTAAAATTGAAAATTTTCAAGCTGTGCAGTTTGTGTGGATTTCGTGTCTTGTAAGATGTTGTAACTGCAAGCAATCTGGAGCAAATTTCTACTTTCTACACTCGCATCCACACACAGTGCTTATCTGTGACCCCGTTATGTTGCACTATGCAATCAGATTACACAGCGAAATGAACACTTGACCTGATATCCAGTCAAATGATCCACCCAGTAAACACTTTTCTGCTTTCTCACCTCCCTTCTGTGTTTTTGCCAGAACTTTGTCTTTGTCTTCATAAGCATCATTTGTTCCTTTTGATTTCATCAGCTGTACTTAAGAATCTGTGAATGATAGCCACTTTATGAACAAACAATTAATATTCCAAATTAACTGTGGTGATTTTCATATTCGTGTCACTGAGTTGATGTAGTTCATTTATTTATTTATTTAATTTTCATCCAAATATAAGGTTATTTTTATACTTTTGTAACCGAAAAATGAGCAGTGGCTTAGTAGGATTGTGTATCTGTGTGGTTTGTGTCGGACATGATTCATGTCTCGATTCACTTTTTGTGTTTCATACACAGAAAAACCCCCAATAATATCCACTAATTTCAGGATGAAATGACAGTAATTTGATACTTCCCCAATGGTATACTTAAGTCTTACTTTAAATAGATCTTGCTTGAGCAGGTATTTTGTTTTATCATCAGTATAATTAGTTGTATGCTTTAGTTATTACATTTTCTTTGGTTTGTCTTGTTGCATTTAAATGTTTCTTCTTTGGTATTTTGAATTAGACGAGTTAGAGTCAGCACACAGCTTCAGTTATTACAACTAGAAACTAGAGATCAGGCCCGAAATCCGGGTGTAGTGATTAAAGTGTTGTGGCACTGGCCAAGGTTTAATAAAAAACTTAGGTTTTGTTTGTTCTATAAACCGTATTGTTAGGCTAAACAGATAAGATCAAACTAAACTTTGTTTTAATATAGAAAGGGAGATCTGTAAAGTTGCATTTATTGCTGTAAGATAGATTCCCTTTTGCTTTTGGGTTGGCATAATTTGATTCATCTCCTCTTCAGGCAACGACTTAAAAACTAGTGCAGCTATTTGTATTAGTTTTGGCAGATCTTTACTAAAGAATATTCCATCCTGTCTAGTTTTAAGTCCATCTATGTGCAGCAAAGGCAGAGATGGTTTAAATCCTTTACTGTCTGTTCTTTTTTTTAACTCAACAGGGACTTGATGTGATTCATTCGTTCCCGTTCATTGGCCTGATTGGTTGATATTCGCTTATTACAGATGGTGGGAGACAGATGGTTCATCCAATCATTTAATGTCCTTGTCCTTTTGCAAACACTTTTCATGAACCTCTTCCCCACTGGTCTTTTATGACAAATCCTCTCACATGCCAGGTTAAGGATTTCCTACTGTAATCCCCCTGTCTTTACTGAATCAATGACACAAATCAAAAGATCAAAAAATGTTTTGCATGTTGCAATAGTCAAAACAAAAGTATGCTTTTCAGTTCATTTGCATTGCCTTGCTAAAGTATTCAAACAACCTAAAGGCCTAATTTAAATCTCCTAGTCCACTCTGCTGTCCATTCAACAGCAAATCCTGAGTACCGGTAACTTAATTTTCATCATCCCATCCAATCCGCTAGGGCTTGTTACTCTCTGTCGATGTCTACATACAGATCTTTGTGTGTATGATGTCTGTACTGTGTGCTGGTCATATTATTTGTGGAATGAGTAAAACCACAAAAAGTTTCTTTTAAAAAAATCAGGTGGAGGAAGTTTGCACACCGATGCTGAAGGAACAATGCAAAAACTACATTGATGATTTGGTGAAAAATGACTTCATGCTTAGATTTTCTTTCTTCTCCTCTTTTCCTCTTCTGAGTTGACACTGACCAGTGCATTATTGTCCCCTAAAAGCTCTTGTGTAAACAGTACCTCTACATGGAGCACGGTTTTTCGGCTGAGCTAAAATTATGTGTTTGTGCTTATCTGTAAGATCTAAACAACTTGAGAGGCATGTGAAGGCCTTTAAGCCTTTTCATATTTTGCCACACTACAATGACAAATGTCAATGTGTGTTGGTTTTCACAGAAGAGTTAAATTTACACTGAGAATAAAATGCACACAACTCTGTTTACCAATTAAGTGACTTGTAAAGGAAACTGGCTCCATTATATTTCATTCATGAGCCCAAATGTCCATCACACATTTCAGGTTTTAAAAAGTTTCAACAATTTAAGATTTATATTTTTACTTCTACTTTATAATTATGCACTAGTTTTTATTTTATGCCATGTAACGTCCTGATTAAATTTTGGATTGTATTGAGGCAAAGTGTGAAAAAGTTTAAAACATCAATTTGTAAACTTTGCTCAAATAAGGCAATCTTTGACCATTGACTTTCTGCTTACATCCGGCTGTTTCTGATAACAATGGATTGCTTCTAGGTTTCAAATTGTATCTTTCTTCATATGAACTCCAAAATCCCAGGAGCTGAAAACCTTATTAAGATGAATGATTGGTGTGCCAGGTTGGTGAAGAGAGTTAAAGGAGGTGGTGCACGTTTAACTCTGTGTTGCTTTGATTCAAAGCTGGGAGCTGTTGTTCATTAGCAGAGAGTCTCTGATGGCTACCGACTCACTGTATATCCCATTCTACCTATTAAATATGCCCATGTACCTGAAGATCTCCCTTATTTCTTTCCATCCTTTGCTGTATGAAAGCCCTCGTGTTTTTACCAACGGTTCAAAGGTTCTGCTCCAACAGGGGTCGATCTTCAAACAGCAAACGTTCTAATAAAAGGAGCCTAATTTATATGCAGATTCTGAAGGTGTGAATTGTTAAGAAAATTAATATGGAAATGATGATTACAAAACTGACCAACTTCACCAAACAATTCTATACTTTCAACAGATTTGTAAGAAAAACTACATGTATTATTTTTGGGTTTATCTTCTTGTTGCCATTTTTGTTTTTCTTTTGTCCTCTGGTTTTGGACCATATTATAAACGCTTTGTTATTCTAATAATTATATTTTAGTTTGTATGCCTAATTCTTTGTGTAACAAGTGTAAAATGTAAAACATTCTTGGTTAATGTCAAGTTGTCATAACGAAGACATTTTGAATAATGTCAACTCTGTATTAAAAGTGTTACCGAATGACTCTTTATGACAACAGCCATAAATATTCATGAAGACTTACTCATGTTCATGACAGGTGTTATGTCATGTTTATGATTGTGTCATGACAGTCTTATTCACAACCCTTCAAATAAAGTGTTATCAAATTATCTAAAACAAGCACTATTTTTCTTTTGATATCACAGAAACTGTATAAAAAAAATCCAAACCCTAATCCTTCCCTACACCAACTAGAAAAAGTAGCAAAATATCTACATAAAAACACGCCCACATACAGCACTATTTATGTCTCTTCAACGTTGATAAACAAGCAGGAATTAGGATGATGTTATTGTAGAGGCATAAAGTCCACACTGGGATTATGTCAGAATGAATAGATGGGTCAAAATCCTGCATCCCAGATGCCTAACATTCGGCATCTGTGGCATCAAAGAATCGAGTCCTGTTGAACTGAACAGTGGCAGTTCCCTTACTAAGGTCAAGAAAGGCCTTGAAGGTCATTAAGATAAAGTGACAGTTGCTCAATAAATTATTTTCTACAGAAGAAAATTGTACAAATGTTGTCAAAGGTTATCTGCCTACTTATATATGTCCAGTGGTTAATAGGGAAGTTGTACAGGTCTGAGGTCATCAATCAAACCAAAATAAAGGAACAGAAACTCAATCAAGAATGGACTTACTCACTCCTTAAGAAAGGAAATTTAGCATTAGTTATTTTTGTACTATGGGATTAACCCAGAGAAAACCCAATGCGTACATCAGGAAAACATGCAAACGCCTAACAGAAAAGCTCTTCTTGCTGCCGCAAAAATGAAAGTGCGGAAGAGCCTGCACTTGACAATTTTGTGATTATAGACTGTTGATAGCGTAAATATAATTCATTAAACAGTCAGAGAATCAAAAGAAACAACAACATGCACGGGAAGAGCAAACCAGTTTACATATAAATCACATATGTGTACCATTTTCTTAACCCTAAACTTCTTTCTACCATCAAATCAATTCAGACAAGAATTGCCTTTTAGTTTAGCCCTCTAAATTGTTAATACATAGTCAAAAATAACACATTAATACTGAATGTCTGCCAAAGCCTTTAAATAGAAGTTGTTTGGGAAAAAGACAGAAAGAAAGCATTCACCTACTGCACATTGTTTGGTAATCCTACTGCCGTAAAAATCAAAATAAATCCAGCCAGCCTATTTAGAATTTTGGTCGTACAAGAGTTAATCGTTTTATTGTGGCAATAAGATGCAGTAACTGGACCCATTTCCTGTCAAAGATATTTTGAAACAACTTAATGAAAAACAATCCTTATAAGTGAGAGGTCAAATCTGGTGTGTTGTTGAACACGACACAACTGCTGAATCCGTTTGAAACAGAACAACCAGAAATGTTGAACAACAAGCAGTTTTTGTAGTCCCTTGTGGAGCAGTAAAAAAAACCGACTCAGATTGTAACTTTTATGCATAATATTTTGATTTGACTGTTTTTGATACAATTGTGGGTGTAATCTCAATTTGCATTTCTGTTTTACTTCATTTCAGCTTTTTTTATTTGAGGTTGTTTCCATGCCGATGACCACATTCATAAATATGAACCAAAATGTTATCAAAATTGATTAAAGTTGTTTAACACAGTCAGACATTTTCTAATGAGGCTCTGAATGTACTTGCTTGAGTCATGTTGTCACTTTGAGTGCTTCTGATGGCAGACTGATGAAATCACACCATGTGGAGAGATTCTGTCTGAAGTATCGTAATGTAATGTAATCTCAGTGATGAGGATTGAGAACCTGCGCAATAATTCTGGCATCCTGTCTTTATGTGTGTAGGCGTGTGCGCGCGCTGAATCAGAGATGTGTAGAGATGAAGAGGTGATTACAGTCATGACACTGGGGGTTGGATTATGGAGGATTACATGCACACTGACTCTGACACACATACATGTGCAGATTTCATGATGACACAAGAGTCTAAATTCAAGGCTAATACTGTCATACAAATGGTCAAACAGAGGAGAGAAATATGGGTTGGATGTATAGGGATGGATTAGGATTCATGTCAGAAATGTAACGCAGCTTGAATGTGTGACCGTTGCTCTTTTTGCTTCCCTCCCTCTTCCTCTCCTTTCCAGGCAGTAGGCTGCCAACATGGCCATACCCAGGAGACCTCCTCCTCCTCACTCTCCTTGGCCTCCGGTGTTCCTGCTTGTCCTGCTCTTGCCCCCACTGCAGGCTCGGCCACTGCTTGTCCACTCGTCCATTAACGTGGCGGTAGTGTTCAGTGGCTCCAGCTATCAGAGTGAGGTCAGGGGTCGCCTTAGCGGGGAGAACTTCGTCGATCTGCCAGTGGTAGTTAGCCCTGTGACCGTGCTCGTCAACGACACCAACCCTCGGGACCTGCTAACACATCTCTGCGACACGATGGCAACGGAGAAGCTGCATGGGGTGGTGTTTGAGGACGATGTGGGCTCAGGTGCAGATGCTCAGGTAAAAGCCTTTTTTTTTCTGTTATATCTAACTTTACCATAAAGTGGTAAATCAATCAATTAATCGACACAATTTAAATAAGGTATACCACACACAATAGCCAAGCAACACAAATCTACACCGGGAACCTGCCAGTGGCTGCCAGAATGCTAACACACACCCATGACCCACTCTTATACATCAACAACCAAGAGACTGCAATCACATTGGACCTAAAGCCTATACTTTGTCAAAGCCCCTTAGTAAGCCGTGAACCCAGAGTCAACTAAGAAAACCCTTGGGATAACTCCTGAACTCCAGTCACTACCTCAACAAGAAAAGTGGTGAAGGTTCCCTCCAATACTAGCTAGAGGAAACTTTGTAGAGCAAAAGAAGTGATTAGCAAGTCTAAAACATGGATAAACTCAGCAATTATACTCAAAAGACAAAACCCACAGATTAAAAAAAAAAAAAAAAAAAAGCAGTTTTCTAACTCAAATGTTAAGCACAGATTTTTTATATGAAGATCATAAGAAATTCCTGCCATTGCCATGAGACCAACAGCTTTCTTTTTCTTGAGACATCCAGCTTATTTATGGTGTGGACCACAGATGTCTCAAAATTGGAACAAGTGGAACAACTTCTTTCTTTAAGAGAAGGAAGTACAAATTTATTGCTTTGCAACCCCATTTTTTCAGTCAAATAAATCTGATCACTTCCTGCAGACAAACTAATTTGTGATCAATGTAAATTCTCGATGTACTTTTGTAAAAAAAGAAAGATAAAATCTACTTTTAACAATTAATGAAAGGCTAATGTATGTGTCACGGCTACTCTTGCATCATAATTAGCTGAAGAAAATGAATGTCACTAAAAATAAAAAGCACTTGTGGCGAGGTTTGTAGTTTCAAAAACAGTTTAACTTTGCTTATAAAAAATAACAGAAATATTCTCTGGGTTGATGTCAAACAAATTCCCCATATAAATGTTTTTTTTGTGGTAGAAACACTCATCCAATGCAAACAATCAGACCAACCACAACCCACAACTACAGCAAAGCACTTATAGGAAGCTATTTTCTCTGGTCATGATGTAATTAAGGATCTATGGAGGTCAATTTGAGGTCTGAAGCATTTCAGAGGAAAATGCTTATAGGATTCCTAGAAATGCCAATCAAAGCCTCCATTTAACTCAATTCAAGAAGATTTAGTTCCCTTAAATGGTGACGTACTGCTGGAAAAAAAAAAGTGTTTTGTTGAGTCAGACGTAAAAAGAGTGAGGTGTGATCGACACAAATTCAGCCTCAGTTTGCAAACTTTAAGAAAGTACATAGAAGTTGAATCCATACATGTAGATCCTGGGAGTTACGCTGATCTCCCTGCTAGGGAAATATATTTGAGTAGCTCTGTGCATAAAGGAAGAAGAACACAGCAAAAAAAATTGTATTGATCCTTTATTCATGTTGTTATCCACAAAACTAGGTTCACAAAATAGAAAGATAGACCAAAGTATTCTTTTAAGGGTAATAACCCTTAAAGAATGAACTGATTTCTACTTAATCTTGTTCAGTTCTTGTACCTTTATAACAAACTGAGAAAGACACTGGAGACTCTTCAACTTAGCAAACTTTCACATTAACGGTGTGGCCAGGGTCCAAAACAAAACAAAACAAAACAAAATAAAAAAACTCATAAACCTCTAAGTCCTTCCCATTTTTATGCTTTTAATATTTTAAAGGGCTGGTATGACAACTGTTACCAACACATGTTATCATATGATAACACATTCAGAAATAACCTCAAATCCATAGATTAAAAATGCTCTTTAATTTGACATAATGCAAGCGATAATTCAAACTAATATTAGCTATCTCAGCAATTCATCTTGTTGTCATTTTTTTAAATGAGTACTGGAGGACATAAGCCCTTAATGGAGCATTAAGAGAAGAAAAATCACCATGGCCCAGTTTTGGAACCAGTAAAGAACTTGAGGGCACCCACACACCTTCCCAAAGTGTGTACCTCACATGCTTGGCAGTGGCAAAATGCAATCACCTAGCCTCATGCAAACCCAAAAGTACAACCTCCATTCAAGCATTTGATTAAATTCTTTGAAGGCAACCTTCTGCTGGCAGAAGTTATTTAACATTTACTTACAGTGGGCCATGAGAAGACCATAGGGAGATAGGTAGGTTACTGAAATACAGTATACATTAAATGGTTGATGGATTATGGTTAGGGTTTAGGTTATGATGGGTTGGACTTGACAATCAGTACAAAACGATGCCTGGCAGACTCCTACTTGTAGCATGCCTGGACATCATGGAAAAGCTGGGCACAAAACAGCCAAAACTACAAATGTGTAAAATGGTGAAACTATCTACAAAGCATCATCAAGTCTATTTCATTTGTTAGTGAGTGTATAATTTCACAACTTGTTCTTCTTGATGATGATTTTGAGACATCCACCGATTTTCTATTGCAGGCCATACAGAGTTGTTTCACCTAGGCAATATTAAATTTAACATCAAAATCACCCAGTTTGATGCAAGCTCAAAAATGTGACCTCCATCAAACTTTATGAAGTATCAGTAATGTTGTCTTAGGCATATTTGTTCCTTCTCTGATTTATCACCCCATTTTGCTCCATCCTATGCTTTGTCCAAGCAAACTGTCCCATGGCAGATGGAACCTTTGGTTGTTTTGTACCCAACTTGCTTACATAGGAGACAACCTAAACCGCAAAGATATAAAATGGAGAAATGGGAAAAATGACCAGCACCCACCTACAAGGCATAAGAACCAAATTCCAGTTTGTTTCTTTTGGTTGTGAGTGTATGATTGGATTCCTGACTGTCAGTCGATTTAGCTAATCACAAATGTTCTTAGTCTGCTCTCCAGGAGTCAATGAGCAGGAGCAGTTTACCAGTTCATTTCAGGATACCACAGAGACACAACCGTTGTCATGCCTAGAGTCAGTTCACAGTAATCTTTTTGCACTGTGGGAGGAAATCAAGTTATCTTGAGAACATGGAAACTCCACACAGAAAATCCCAGTCAGGTGTAGACCCCAAATCCCACTGGCTTCAAGGCAACAATGGAACAACTGTGCAGCTCTAGTTTTAACCATTTGACAAGAGATTAAAAGTCTCCCATGAAGAGGTATTATGGCTCATTTTCTAAATGTTGATGCCACCTTTACTTTTTACGATTCCTGGACTCCATGTGTGTTTCTTCATCCTACCTAAAATGATTTAAAATCTGCTTACACTAGTTTCAAATATCTCTGGATTTTTTTTTTTTACTTTAAAAAATGTTTCAGTTTGTCTTTCAGCAGTCTTAGAGCTGATTTCCATCTGTTTCCTCAGGTGGCAGAAGTGGCACAAATCTTGGACTTCCTCTCCACACAGACAGCTCTGCCAATTGTGGGCATCAGTGGTGGCTCTGCAGTTGTTATTCCATACAAGGTACAGTCAAGACACCGACATGACGTCTGTTAATGATATAGATATTCAAGCTGACGAATAGTCTCCACTGCTGATCTTGTTTTAAAAGAGCATGCAAAAATTACGAATATATATGGCGTGTTTGTGTTTTGGTGTAATATGTGAACATGTCAGAAGCTGTGCTTGCTCTTCACAGACTCCTGTCTTAGAATCTCTTTGCATTGACATTGTTCACTTTAGAACAACTTATGTAGGTCAGAGCGGTGAAAACTACTTTGGCAAGAAACTTGCTGCATGCAAATATTTGGATATGAGCAATACAGACGTGTGAAAGATCATCCTTCGACCCCTGTTAGCTCGTTTAATCCCTGCCTGGGAAGAAATCTGAGTTGCTGGCAACAAAACTTTGCATAGATAGACGACTTTAAGAGGCGATCTTGCCTTCAATCAATCATCCCGATGTACAAGAAGAGCGGCAGGTTTTTTTCTGCTTAGATGTAGCTTGTATCTCCTTGATGAATAGAGAGGCAAAGTCATGAGCTGTGTAGTTATTGTAAAGAAAAGATTGATGGCACCAGATGGAGTTTTAATCTCTGTTTTGTCTCTACTTTGAATCAGGAAAATGGATTCACCCCTTCTTCTCCCACTTTCCGCTCATCTGCCCTTTTTCCTTAGTTGCTTGAACTGCCACTTTTGAGCACCTCGTATTTATAGAACCAACTCTCACATAGTGAAGCACATGCAAATAAACCCTGTCACACATGAGAAGACACACACACACACACACACGCAGAGAGGCAAGGCGAAGTATTTTTTCTCACACCTATCCACCAGCGAGGGTTCCACACTGAGCTGAAGTGTAGCTGTGCGCCTGTAAATAATGGATTCCACATTTTTTTAACCGTGTTGTAGTCACCAGTTTCCTGTTAATCAAAAGTTATCCACAGATGTCAAGTTATATATGGGTATTAAACAGGAGGCAATAGAGCCGCAGGGGGCTGATTGATTTACTGTATCCTGATGACAAAGAATACAGAACTGAGTGAGTTAGAGGCTGAGAGAGGAGAAAGATGCTCCGGTGAAGCTTGGCTGACAGCTGCCTGCAGGCAGCGTTTTACTGTCTCACTGATAAGTCTCTCTCCTCTCTTTTGTGAGGGAAACAATCATCCTCATTCTCACACTTCTTTTATGCTTTCCATTTCAGTTCACCTCCCCTCTTAATTTGTGTCATTTGAATTTGTAGATCCTTTATTCCTCCAAAAGTCTTTGACAAATGATTTAAGTAAGTTCATCTTTATGCAGTTGCTAAACTCTTTAATGCATGCTCCAGAAATATGCCAGAGGCCAACACTCCTCTGTGATCCCTTGAAAATCGGGAATTGTAAAACATTTGCTTATGAGGAGTCTACGGTCTCTCTGTTCATTCAGTCTGCCATCTTTGGCTGCATCTTCTCTATGTCCAATGAAAAATAAAGTCTCAATAACTGTCATTACAGTTCTGTAATAAAAACAAACTAAAGACACACTTGGACTAAAGCAACTTGTAATACAACCTTTAACAGAAATTACTATTACTTGTCCATCAGAATCTTGCACTGTACAGGAATTTCAGCCCATTTATCTTTAAATGTCAAGTTGAGATCTGGACTTTGAAAAGGTGGTTGCAATTGCAACTCCTTGACTCATTTCTTTTATATTTAAGCTGTCATATATTTGTAGCTCTTTTTGCAATGATTGCCCATAATTTTACATTTGGCTTCAGAATACTTTGATATATGACTTCACAGTTGTCCGGTTAGTAGCAGTGTTGCTTTGCAGCAAGAAGGTCCTGAGTTTGATTCCCGGCCTCTTCCTGCAGGTTCTCCCTGTGCATTTTCATGACATCATGCCCAGGTCGAACTATTTTGACAGAGATCTGTGCAAAGTGTTATGTTATAGGTCAGAAGTTTGTTGCTGTGTTTAATGGACCTTACCAAGCTCCGCCCATAACCGACCCACGTGACCGCAAGTGTCACAAGCAAAGCCTCGCAGCGCGTTGTTTCTATGTAAACATGACTCGATTAGTGCATCATTTCTACCGGATTTTCACAATATATCAGCTACTACAATGGACAGAGGAACTAACAAGTTCATGTCATCATCTGGGAGGAGGTTACTGGTTTCTCAGTCACAAGCTGGTTGCAAACCTGAGGCCAGCAGGTGTCAGTCAGTTATGGTAGATCTGAAATTTGGTTTGATGACGTCAATATGAGAAGCTACAGACTGATAGGAGGAACCAAAGAGCTCTGTAAACGTAAAGGCAAATCTTCTGAAGTTGGGATATAATTAATTTAATTTCACATAATTACCTCGGTAGAAGCCATTTGTTTGTTAAAGTTTTATGAAATATATTTGTTCTATTTGATGTTTGTTGTGAATGACGTAAACTCACAAACGAACGAGGTAATTAGTCCAAACTACAGCGGCTGTAATGCGCCACAGCAAAGGTAAACAAAGGTAAAATAACCCGAACAGGTGATCAACTCAAAACCACTCCTACCTTTTTACTCTCTCTCTCTCTTTGTAGTTTAAGCTTACATGCTACCGTGGCAACCGCCTGCGCCCCGCAAGACGAGCAAAGATTACGTTAAAAACATAACATTCAGTCCGTTACGATATCAAGTTTCCAGGCTTGATATTTATTTCTCGATTATTACTCAGCGCTTCCCTGAACACAGCGATGGTTGATTGACTAGCTGTACTTGGTGCTAACGTGGCTAACACGAGTAACAGTTTAGTCCAAAGCCTTTTCTGCTAAAATAAAATCTTTAGTGTATGTCAGGTACAGTACACATTGCATATTGATCTGTTTAGTTAACGTAAGACTGTGTAGCAGACAGGCTTCAAGGTGTAGAAGTTGTATCAGTGCTGCCATTATGCTGTACTTAGCTAACGGGAAGCGTGTTTGTGAGACGGACAATCACGTGACCACGTAGAATGGGCATCAGCCAATGAAAAGCGGCCCCTCTGGTAAGGTCCATCCAGACATGGACTAGAACTTCAATGTTAAAATTTGTCTTCAACTAGTTCACTTCCACTATCCAGTTTTTGTCTGCGCAGGAAACATAAATGCTTTTGAGGAGTGTTTATTTGTGTGATTCTTCACTAAATAACTACCAAAATTGTCAAATGGCTAAAATCTCCTGGTTGGAAATATCAGCATTGTTGCCCATGGGCAAGGCTGTTTGCAGAAAAGTGTGGCCCCCTCTCTGTTACCATATTGTAAAAGCAAAATAGAAGATGCAGGAAGGGAGGGAGAAGACTGGCAGATAGCGGTGTGACATATACAGACGTAGGAGGTGTGTCCCTCAGATGATCTGCACCGTGTCAGAATATAAATGACCAAGAAGCACATGACTGCGTGTTGACTGTTTGACTTCGAATGAAGTATGTGGGACTGAGCATTAATTGGTATACTGATGTCACACCATTGCAATCTGCCATTGTGGCAACACTTCTCGCTTTCTAAATATTTTATATAGTTTGTCACTCCCACATAATGTCTGCCATGATTTTATAATAGTTATAAAATCATGGCAGACAATAGTTTATCCATGGCCCTGGTGATACTATTTTTCGTAAGATTTCACAGTGTTTAGTGACAGCTCTCTGTGTAGCACCTCACTCATACTTGTACACTCTCACCTATACTGTATTTTCCTTCCTTGAACGTTGGTTTGTTGTCATTAGGAAGAAAAAAGCTTATCAGCAGTGTCTGGCTCAATGGGGCAGGTGGATTGGATGAAGAAAGACTCATGGATGAGCGCATGATTCTCTTAAGGGATAAAAGAGCTCAATGCTACTTAATTATCAATAGCCTGATGATGATGAATGCCTTTGATGATGGTTTAAAAAGAAGCGGCAGCCGCCCGGGCCGCCTGTTTATGGTTGCTGTCTCAATGATCTCTTTCTATTGCTAACAACAAGGAAGGAGGGAATGAGACAAAGATGAAAAGATTGAAGGGAGGAGAGGAAGTGTGTCCTTTGTCATCCGGTACATACATCAAGAAGGAGCGAGGAGAAGGAAATGAGAAAGCGTGAGGAATGGCTGAGAAAAAGGCATAAAGACTGTTCAATTGGCCCTGCGAGGGAAGAGGAAAAAACACGCGCCTCTCGAAGGAGTTGGAAATCATAGCCTGGATAAGTTTTCTCTTTCAGTTTCTCTGCTCTTAGATGGCAGGCCTGGTAGTGTGTTGGATGACCTTTAGAGGGTGCTGCCTCCAGATGTGTGGTCATCATGGGAGTTATGGAGAAAGCAAGAAGAAACCTAAGCATGTAAAACAAAACTTTCACTTAACTGCTAAAATATTCCACAGTTGGATAAATTATGGCAACACTCTTCAAACGCTCTAATATTACTGTATCTTGAAAAGGTAGACCGTTTTGGACCAAAACAAAGTAGAGGATAATGGAAAACAAACATAATTTATAAAGGTATCAGGGTGAGCTTTTAAACAGTTACTCTATTCACTATAGGTCTATACTTTGACTGGGCCGTTTTTATAAACGAGCATGCTTTACTTTGAATATCTGGTTGTATGTTTATGATTTATATTCTGTTGGAAGTGCAACAAACCACCACCCCAATCCTGAATTCTGCAGCCTGTAAAAAAGTTTTCAAGAATTGAAATGTTGCTCCATCTGCTTTCTACTATCAAAAGAACAACCACAAAGTATGACGCTGCCACTATGACGTTTCACTATAGGGATTGTGTCATAAGGATGAAGTGCAGTGATTGTTTTCTACCACGTATTTTACAGGGCAGTTTAAAAGTTTTGTATTGGTTTTATTTCACTGGATCACTTCATTTTTACATGTTTGCTTTGTCCCCTGATTCGCTTGAGGCAAGTTGGAAATGATTCTCACAATTTACTCGTTTCAAGAATGGCTTTTCTGTTGCTTTCTCTCCATGAAGACCAAATTTGTTGAGCACACAACTAGTTGTCTTGTCAATAAATTCCAAATCCTGAGCTTTGGATCGCTACAGCTCCTCTATAATTATTATGAGCATCTTGCGTGTATCTGTTATTATTTCTCTATGATCTAGCCAGTCAGTTTAGATTAATGGATAAAATGCAACATGGCTTTAGCCCTCATTTTTAAAATTATTTTATTAAAGGAAAGATCAGCCTTTGCTGTTAACCACATTTTAAAAATAATGAAGCAGTATTAAATATCTGTGCTTCAGCAAAAGTTATCAAAATTTACTTGTTATAAAACTGAGCATCAACAAGGTTACTATTACTACTGTATCTGCTAGCAAAGTGCATGATGTAGTTGCTTCAGGGACAAATGTAAGAACTAACTACATTTGAAGGTCACACTGAACTTGAGATGTTGGATTGCACTGGTTCAAGGAGCTAGACGTCTCTTACTGGATCATGGTGTTCGTTTCTTTTTTGAGGGGGTTGTCGGTTTGTTTATGTGGCCAAACTGACCTGCTTTCTCTGTTTAACCTTCTCCTATTGAGTGTCTTCAATTCAACCCCCCGTTCGTTTAGGCTCTTCCCTGCCCTCATGATTCAGAAAGCAGAGGCTTCATAAAGAGGTCATGAAAAAAATCGGAGCCGCTGCACAGCGTTCCCACTGGAAGCTAGAAACTACTGTAATGGTCAAGTCACCACTAAGCGTGACAGCTGGCCTCTCGTAAGTTTAATGAAGTTGTCAGTCATACTGGTAATGTAATAGAGTATGCATGGAGTCAGGCATTGTGGTTTTGTATATTTAAAAGGTCAGATGTCAAAAGTCACTACGTATCCCACCATTTTTTAATCAGTCACAACCAAATTTGTATCAGTTTGATGCCTAAGCATTTTAAGAAACAATAACCTAATACTTTTGATACTGTAATCTGGCAAGAATTACAATTGACTTATTGTTATTATTGCATGAAAAGGTACAATAATATTTTGGAAGGATGCTGCGCTTCAAAAACATTGAAGCCCACCACCCTTCAGAACTTAACTAGCAAAACTTTCCCTCCACTACTTTGTCTATTGTAAAAAAAATACAAAGAAATACCAGAAAAATACATTTATGTTTGTGGTTGTAATGTAACAAAAAGTTCAAGTAATATGATTATGTATGTATAGTTAAAGGGGTGGCCTGGGATATAATGTACAGTGTTTTTTTACAGGTACATAGTGTAATTTATAGCACAGTCAATTAACCATGTCACCTTCAGTTGTTATAAAAATGCTGGACATATCAAACTTAATTTGAAATTAGGTGTCTGTCTCTTTAAGAAGCTCCTGCTCCATCTTCAGAACATCATCACAACAGCGTTCCTTTACAATGCCGTTTACAACTCTTCTTTGGAGCGTTGCACTGAGAAGTAGTTTGTGTTATAGCCTTTTGCAGACTTGCAGTTCCACCAGGAGTTTGCAAACTGCAGCACCCATGAAGTTTTCCCCATTTACATAAGGAATGTTTTTATTTAAGATTAACTACATGATGATGATTCATGAAACTATTTCAAGTTTCTAATTTAATTGCAAAATCAATGGAAAGTTTCACCGGCAATATTCAAATTGAAGCAATCCATTCAAACCATTGTATTTATTGTGTGCTCCAGACTATATATTGGCAAAAGAGCTACAGTCAGAAGTCTGAGTAAAGTTATGTGGAGAGAAAATGTGTAAACTTAGCTAGAGAAACATACTAGATGGTAAATTACAACTTCTACAGATGAAATAGATAAATTTGAATAAAAAAATCACAAAATATCATGCTGGGTCTGGCAAGGATTTTTCGTAAGGCTTATTGTAAAACCTTTCTTCTCTATCTACGAAGCGAAGCTACTTAAAACGTTGGTGACCCAGTTTACCGAAAATAATCGCAGTTTTATTTCTTGAAAAACACAAACGGATCAATGCAGTCAATTGCAAAAAAGATCTCCCTGAAGTTCGACAGCACAAAGCTACCCCCCCTGGGAAGGAAGGAGTATGTGAGCAGCCACCATGTCCACGGTCTTCCTGTCACATTACCATACGCTCCTGCAGTAAGACTGCTAATTACGCCTGCGTGTGACAGCCTTGCTGCCAAGGTGGCGGCAACACGGCGGCTGGGAGGGATAGATGAGAGGAGGAGAGGGCGAACTCTTGTTTCTTCATGTGGATGTGCTCCTGTGAGAGGCAGATGTGGAAAAGAAGGTCACTTTGTTGTAATTCCTATTAGAATCCACAACCGAAAATCCTGAAATAAGTCTGATTTTTGCTTTAATTAGATAGACATAAAAGCGAGCAGATCAAAGGTTTTATCAGATTAATAGTTTGTGTAAAAGCTCAAACATGTCTAATAGCCATTAAAACGATGCACCTCAGCAGTTTTCTCATATGTCAGCTGAAGTAGGGCACTACAGTGAACTCCAGCTGCCAATCCATTTTTTTATTTATTTAGTAACAGCCTGACATGCCTGTGTTCTGCTATTTTTACGAGCTATTCTGAAGCAAAGCCCAGCCAGTGGTCTGGATGCCACTTCGTCTGTGAAGGTGAGCCTCAAAACAAGCTCAGACAGAGATAAAGCTTGTGGAAATTCAGCAAGTAAGAGTCTCGCTCTGATATTCCTGTGGTAGTCCTCAGGCTGCGGCGCTCTCTTGGGCTTTGCAGAAGCTCTCAACTGTGGGAAAGAGAGAATCAACAGAAGGGAGCGATGACAGGTAGTCACCTATGAGACACGAACAGAACGAAAAGATCTGAGACCTCGTCCTTAGGGGTGCTCCCTGGCTTAACTTCTTCTCCAATGCATTCTTTCTTAAACATACGTTTCCGACTTCTTCATATATTTCTGTATTTGATTCATAGAACAAACACATGTTCAGAATTATTAAGAAGACTGTGTTACGCTGATCTTCATCTTCTTACACCAGCTGCCAGTTAACAAATCAAATTCAGAAAATGAAAACTTGTCAAAGCCCTGCATACTCTTACACCTTGTTACATCACAGACCTGCTCCTGCTCTGCAGCAACATTAGCCTGCTTAGATCCCCAAACACTGTTAACTTTGAGGTAGAGGTTGGGATAGACCATTTAGACAGTGAGGCATATTTCTTTTTAGAGAATTCAAAGTTTTTTTTAAATGTCACTTTTAATCCTGTAATACTGTAATATTAAAACACACAAGAGAACTGAGATTAAAAAAACAACCTAATTGAGAATATTTTTATAAATTTAGTGAAATTAACACAAAATCCTCTTCACATAAGTGTCTGGACTCTGCAATAACCTCGAACACAGCTTAACTTCTTTTTTTTTTCTTAATCTTGAATCCTTGAACTTTTTCATGTTTTGTCATATTACAACTATAGACTAAAATGTATTTTATAGAGATTTTATGTGACAAAGTACTGTGTGACTGGAAAGTTGAAAGGAAATAGCACATCATTTTCAAATGTTTTTACAATTAAAGAGCTGAAAAGTGTGGTGTGGATTTGCATTCAGCCCCTCCTTGCTGTGCTACCTACACCGTTGCTTTTATTTTTCCCCTCTTTCCCTTTCTTTTCCATCTCAACAACACAAAAAATAGATTCCTCATTGATACCTCATAATTAATTGGCAAACTTCTTCACTGTCACTTCATCCAATTACATCCCACCACCCTGCTTCTTCATTAGGTCAGTGAGTCTGAAGGTGAAAAGGTCATTGCTGAGAAATAACCTCTATCCTGAATCCTCATATGAAGCACAGACTTTGGATACTTCCATATCTTTACCTTCTCTTCTTTACATCAGTTTTGCCAGTATGCTCAGATAGCTTTGGCCTTATTCACTGCATGGACAAATGACTGTCTAAGTGCATTTTTGAAGGGCTTGTTCCAACATGAATGGCTTTCCACACTGAATCATGCAGATGTGTTTTTCTGCGGCAGTGAAGTGACAATCAGACTGGTCAGACTAGGGAGAAAATGGATTAAAAATGATGCCACCAGAAAATATACAGCTGGCTGTGAGACAACTCTAACAAAGCCAGGCAGTGACCCAAGTCTCTCTGAATCGGGCTTTAAAATAGATGTTCACTGATACTCCAAATCTGAATGCCATATCTGAACAAAACAGAACAAACTCCCAGAGAAAGGAGGTCAACTAATTTCAGCATGACAAAGACTTGAGGATGTAACTTTTTATTTAAATAGATTTCAACCAAATGAAGCTTGTTTACTTTGTTGCCTTAATTCAAATGCTGTGAAGTGTACCAAACCATCACTACACCCATTTCAGCTTTTGCAAATTGTTTGAATACATGGTAATCTCATTGCATATAAATCTGAATTTTCAGAAGCAATAAAAATAGTATATATACAGTATGCCTTATATTTTCATACAGTGTACACAGTTGTAGTTTTTTAATATGTACTATGTGATGGGATTTAAAAAAAATCTTCTCAATGATTCTGAAAAAAATCAAGATGTAAAATCCTTCGAGAGATTCAAAACATTTCATCAGCACTACCTGCTTTGAAATCTTGACATGATTTGGTTTATTCATGTTTGCACTATGAAAACATGTCTGTTCAAACAATAATTACAAATGACCTCATTTTTTTTGTAAAAGGTGAAATTCTGATTAATTACGACTCGGTTTTAATGTTCTTCCTTTACATGACAAAATGATTCTTCTTATTTGCTTGTCCTCTACCTGCATAATATTTTTGAATGAATAGGAATGCAACATTTCTTAGATTGATAGGCTGCAGGAAGATTATTTTATTGACTCCACTGGGGAAATTTGTCTTGACCTATAAAGAACCATTGAGTGATGTCTACAAAACAAATATAAAATGTACCTAAAAGTACATTTTGGATTTATTTTATAGCCTCACACCTCAGTGTTCTATGTGATCTGTCTGCTGTGTTCCTTGGGCTTCAATAATGCTATTAACCAATATTAACTACTAATATTTTTGTCAGGGCCTGTATGTGATAAACAGTTAATCATACTATAATATAAAGCGCTTCAAAATACATCATAATTATTTTTTTTAAAAGTTAATTGAATCTTTTGTCGAGCCACCAGTGGCTCCATCTGGTGCCCTCTTTAGAAAACTTTCTAGAAGCACCCCTGTTTGTCAAAGTGTCTTTGACAAGAATAGACATGATTCATGCTTCATGATTTGTCCTTGTCATGTTTCCACTCTGTCATTTATTTCTCCTCCCCTCACTCTTGTTGCCATTTTTACGCAGAAGCTTGTTAAATGTGTTTAACAAGCCCTCCCCTGTCAATGCACTCTGAGTCGGTATGCAAATGTATGCAAACACACGGACATGAACAACATTGGACCTCCCCTTTTTGACAGAAAGAGAGCAGCAGAACTGAGTGTTTGCACTTTAAACACACTTGTACCAGACTGAGGCAGAAAATGAAAAATCCTAGGCTTCTGTACAACGAATGCGTCAATAAATATTCAAAATGTAATATTTATATTCATAGCAAAAGTTCATTATGTAAAGCATCACTTGTATTTGTATCATTACTGCTGGAGGGCACATGCTGCAGCAAATGTTTATTGCCTGTGAGTCGATAGTTAGAAGTTTATTGTTTGTATGTTTAGAACATTGTTCAATTACTGACCTAATTCATCTAAAATCAACATTTAAAATATGGTTCAGATTCATTTATGGTATTTTCTTGAACTTTTGTCGACCTCCTTATTCTGGACATAATACAAGGCAGTCAAATTACTCACTGTAGCCTTATCATGGAGTCCAGTCAAAAGAACATGAGAAATTATAGCATTCAGGATAATTCATAGAACTGTATCAGTACATTTTGTTTGATTTTACAGGCTGAAGGATCCTCCTTTCTACAGATGGGAGCTTCTTTGGAGCAGCAGGTCATCTGCATGTTCAAGGTACGAAAATCAATCAGCCAAATCTCTTTTCTACCCTTGAGAAAGAAAAGGGTTATCATAACAATTAATTAAAGGGTCAATCATGACTCCTGGGGCCTTCATAGGCCGATTAACACCATGAAGGGACATCCCAAGAGCCTGTGGGGAATCCCTGATTTGAAGTCCTGGCCCAATTTCCACAAACCAGTCCAATCTGGATTTATGGCAGAATGTAAATGTTCTCTTGGGACTGGATAACATCATTGTAAAACATGTTTCCAAGTCAATCGGACAATCTGAGTAAAATCTGTCAGACCCTAATTTCACCTTGTTCACATGGGCAGAATATTTTCAACAACTTTTGTCTTTTTGACACTTACGGAAAATCATGCAGGACATAATTATTTGTCGAGTTGTAGTTCACTTTGACAAACTTGAAAGCAGATCAGTTGGGAAATTATGGAACAATTTAGTAATTCTGCAGCATGTAAAACAACTAGATCCCACCATTTGGTCTAATAGAAACAATTACAATGCCTTGCAAACATAGTCATATGTACAGATGTCCTGCTAATCTAACTGAGGTTGATCTATTTCATAAAGAGTAATGGGGTTGGGGGAGCCCGATCACTACACTGCAAATCATATTTGTAATTTTCTGCTTTTACCTTTACCTGTCTTTGTCAGATCTTGGAGGAGTATGACTGGGCAGAGTTTGCTGTAATCACCAGCTTGATGCCGGGCTACGACACCTTTGTGGATATAGTTCAGTCCTACACAGACACATCCTACTTTCTCTGGAATCTGCAGGATATCATGTCTCTGGAAATGTCGGTTGGTGCCAATGATTTGAAGACCAAACGCATGCTGCAGCAGGTAAAGTTAAACAGCAGTTTGCATATTTTCCTCAACATTAACTATGATGCATGAAAATAGGAAACCAGATGAGTCTCATATTTTCTTTTCTTCTTGTTCTTAAGCATGGAGCAAACTCATAATTTTCCAATCTATAATTGGAAAGAAAGAAATTCATGATTAGATGGGAAAAAAATAATTGACAATGATCAAAGATACAGAACCAATTTCTAAGGTTTTAAGACTTTGTTCAACCACAGTGAGAGCCATTGTAACACCAAGATGGCGGACCTTTGATTTATCTTTTGCCAACAATACATCTTGATGTTTGTGTCAACAAATGTTTTTGAGTTGAAACATTTTGTATGCAACAAAAACAGAGCAATCTGGGAGAAGGAAAGTGTTTTTTTTTCATAGCACTGTTCACACTAGTGACACAACTTTTAATTCTGTCACCACAAGGTCAGTCCATTTTATTTAGAGATCTCTAAACTCAACTAGACTCAATTAGGCTGAAGGCCACACAGCACACAAGAGACGTTGGTGTTATTATGGATTGAAACCTGTATTTTAACATTCTCACTATCTGTAAAACATTATCACAATCATGTTTCACTCACATGAACATGTTGAGTCACAATTATTGTGTTTAAGTTGAATCTGATGCATCATTTTATCGATTTAATTCATTAGTTTTATAATTAAGTAAATACTTTTTACTTTTTTTACTTTGTATTGCCATTAGTGTATTTTTATAGGACAAAAAAAAAAGCGTGCATACTTTTATTTTCACTGGGTTAGTCGGCTTCTGTAAAAACAATCAATGAGGTTTCACTGATTCTCTCCTAGTTTCTAAAAGGGAAGAAAACAAAGGGAGGGAGCATTTAGTTTTGTTGATTCTCAGGCTGGAAAACCTGAAACATGAAGAAACTGTTGGCACCTTTAAATCAAACTGAAAACATTGCCGTTTACTGCAGCTTACCTGTAAAAATCAAGGATTTCATATGAATCATGTATCTGAAATATGTTTTGTCTTATTTTTTGATTACTATGAAATACAGTGCATAAATGGTGCTATATAAATAAATCTATTTTCTTAAAAGTGAATGGCCTTTTATTTTTTTATATAAAAATGACAGGCAAATTCTAGTTTCAAAGTACAAAAATTTGCAATTTTCCAAAAATTGTTGTAAAGGTTCTGAGCTGAAATTTTAAGTCCTAAGTGTAACAAAAAAACCCTTTGGATGTTGTATCATGTTATAAAGTGAAACATATACTGTATTTTAAATCCTGAATTGTCCATTTGTTAAAACATCCAGAATACTGCGATATTACTGACTTGAAAGAACCAGAAGAAGTTTATAAATCTGATGCTGTGTCCTGCATATTTCATAAACAGCAGATTTCTTGTCTTTTTGCAGTTGGACTCCCAGGTCCTGTTGGCGTACTGCTCCCACGAGGAAGCGCAGTACCTTTTTCGTCTAGCAGGCGAGTTGGGTCTGCTGGGGCCCGGCTACATCTGGATCCTCCCCAGCCTTGCCGTAGGCAACCCCAACAACCCCCCACCTGCCACCTTCCCTGTAGGTGTGATCGGTGTGATCACGGACCAGTGGAGGAAAAGCTTGCGGCAGAGAGTAAGGGAGGGTGTCGCCATTGTAGCCAAAGGGGCAGAGAGTTTCAAGAAGGTTTATGGTTTCATTCCTGAAGGACATGGAGATTGCAGTAAACCAGCAAAACAGTCAGAGAACAACACCCTGTTCAGGTGGGGCATATTTAATTCATCACTTCTTCATTTTTTTTAACAGCATGACTTTTTAATCATCTCTCCCTTTGTCTTACTTTGGATGATCTAAATATTGTAGTGGAGTTTGCGCCAGCATATAAAATGATGTTCAAATTTGCCAAAACAGTCACAGTACAGACCAAAACTATTGAGACAAGATACAAAAAGAATACCAGTCATAGTTATTATATACAGAGTCACTTATATGACTCTTCAAGTTCGACTTGTCTAATTATGTTATTTTGGAACAAAAGATGATCAAATGCAGCCCAGATAAAATTTGAATAAAACCTTGAAATTGCCCTTTAATTGGGTGCTGATGGGAAGCTCCAAAGGAGATTCAGACTGCAGCATTGTTAGCTGCTGAGCTGCTGTATTCTCACAGCGCTCACAAATTGCTTGTGTCCCGTCTGTCAATTGCTCATCATTACTTGGCATAACCTGTGGTGGCTTGCTGGCCTTTGTTTTGTGACACCTCTATGTACATTTAAACAGATTACAAGTTTTGTTTTACCGATAAACGGTCATTAGAATGTGGCTTCTAAGAATGGGAGCAGCAGACAGCAGTGTGTTTGTATGTTGCTACAGCATATGGGGAGGTGCTAGCAGCCTTCTCCTGAAAAATGAAAGTCTGAGTACATTTTCTGATGTGTTACACCTGATATACATTGAGTGAAAGAGAGGAAAAGAGGAAATAGCAAATCCTAGGGGCAAATTAATAGGTAAATAGTCAACCTAATGCACACACCTTATGTAACAACATAATAATAACAACATACAGTCACTTCATCACACGAATGAAATGACTGTATGAGAGCAAGTGGATCACACATCCTGGGACAGATTTCATTCAAAACATTGCAGTGTTTTGAACATCGTAAGATCTCATATGAGATCTTCTTCCGCTCCACTAAGCAGTGATTGTTGCCTCCATGTTTGCAGACGAGGACAGTTTATGTGTTTGCTTTATGAACTCCTCAGAGCATAACATGGAGTAAACATTGTTGAAAAGACATTGTTTGCACCTCTTTTACATTTGTTGTAAATTTTAAATCAGCCTGGATTAATTGTTCAAAACTCAGTGTGCCTTGAAATTAGACCTTAAAAAGTACCAAGACCACTTAGTAGCAGCATCCTGACATTCAACCAATCAGCTAAGATGAGCTGCTTCCCATCCAAGACATTAAATTAAACCCTCCCAGGAAAGCTTTAGGCTTGATTAGAATCAGGTTGTTGTGAGTGTGTATGGAACATCCAGTGTGTAGAATGCTAAAGCTAAGCCCTTTGATTGCTTAATTTTTGTACTTTTATCTCTGTTTGACATATAGGCACATGCTGAATGTAACGTGGGAACAAAAAGACCTGTCATTCAACAATCAAGGCTTTCTATCCAACCCTTCTATGGTCATCATTGCTTTGGACCGGGAGAGACTGTGGGACAAGGTAAGCAGCAGCATGACATGAATCAAACACTAACCTTCAGTCTACAAGAAAGTTTAATGAAAATGTGTCTGTTCTCTGGCACTAAAATTCAGATTTAAGGATGTTTACCTTGTTCTCCATGGTGTTGGTGCATAATAAAAAGATTTATAACTGTTGTGCAAGAAATTGATATTTGCATTCACCAATATTAAAGACGTTTTTTTTTTTTTTTTTTTACTTTAATGTTCTAATTAGATGCAAGTGGAAAAAAAACTCCTTTTAGGGAGCAATTTCAAATTAGATTTGGGATTAATTTTATTGTTATTACAGAATATGGAAGGCTAAATATAGCTGTGCCGTCACCCTGAGCCATATGGCCCTGGGAGCATCTCTTTGTCCATGTTTCTGCTCTCTGATGTCTGTGCCTGTGTGTACTCCAGCTTTACTGAAAACATTTTCTAAATTATTTTACCTACAGGTAGAAAAATGTTAAAAACAAGCCTCGGCTTTAGCAAATAAAATACAGACTTTGCAATACAAACACACACTTGTAGCACACCTCCCTCATCATGATGCTTTGAGCTCTAAAACCTCTTAATGTCAGACATTTGGAACATCAATTAAAGCAAAGATAGAGTCTCCAAATTTATTCTCTGGTTCATCTAGATATTATGGAGAGACAGCCTGAAGAAATGTCTTTCTCTTTAATTTAATTTTCAGTAATTAAATTATAACAGTAGAACTCATACAATGTGTTTTACTCAGTAGTGACACTCAACCCAAAACCTTTGTTAACATGCTGGACAGGCAACAACTTTGGAGACCCTTGAATAGGTTAAAAAGTCAATTTAAGAGATTGTAGATTCACAGAATAGTGAAAAAATAACCACAACCAAGAATGAGTGCATAAACTACAGTAGGCTGACATTCCACTTCCATGTTTTTAATTGAATTTCTGACATTTTAAACTAAATTTCTAATCTACTGCAGTGCACTTGTGTGTTTAAGACTACACAAAATTCAATAATTTACCATCTTGAGTTGCAGAGGAGCCCTCTCTTTCTTGTTATTCACAACCTTACCATCCACTCCACAGCGTTTTTACTCCCTTTTACACACTGCAGCACACGCACACGGTTGGAGCCTGAGGGTGTATTGGAAAAACTGCGACTAACCAGAAAGGTCTGAATGTAATCTCACTGCTGCGGTTGAACTCATTTATTTCTGTCCTGGGAAGACTAACCCACTTTGTCAATGTCACTTCCTGGCAGAACTGTATGTTTTAATGTGTGTACAAACCTAGATGTGTAATTGTGCTGTAAATGTGCAAAACTCTCAGATGATCTCTGGTCACGTTGTGTCTTCATATTCCCATGAGAGTCAAAGTTGGCAGGTAACAAAACAGACCTCATGTTAAGTTGGAAATCGGTCTCATGTCACCACATTCTGATGCTTCGTGCTCTGTTCTACCTCTCTCCGCCATGTTGCGCACCTGATCTGTTATAATAACATGTCACGGTGCTCTTTTGAAGCTTTTTACCTTAACTGTGACTACATGGCCGTTTAAGGTGTCGCAGATCATTTTTAATATCTGTTTGGTGCTCCGTAGGGATAATTTGGATTGGCAAAATCATATTTGTTGCTTTAGTAGAAATTATCTTCATTTTGTTGTTATTGTTTGATCTTGTTTGCTCTACACTTACATTCTAGGAATTGAGCAAATGCCCTGCCATGTCTCGGTGGGTTTGCATATTTCCTATTTGCTTCATTATTTAATGAAGGATTGAATAGTACTCCTTGAAATATTTTTTTCACAACCTAAATTTTCCTCAAACTTCTCCAGAACTATATCTGTCTGGAATGTTTCCGGTCACCCGTGTTCTCAGACATTGTCATTGGAACTGTCCACATAAATGAAGTGTAACTTTTAATTGCTGGTTTAATCAGAAAGATTCTTAACTGAAGTATTAGTAAAAAAACCCCCAAAAAAACCCCATAATGAACTATATTATAAATGTGGTGCTGTAAACTGTCTATTGTTTTAGCTGTAGGTGTTTGTCACTCCCTTTGTGCAGAATCTGTTAATAAACTCGACTCTACTTTCCTTTTATGTTGCAGTCCCCAGGTCAGCACATGCAAATGCTGTTAAATAATTTAATAAATTCACCCATGCCTGTGGGGAATGGCATGTGAAATAAAGAAAGGTTGACATGAAGGTCGTTTTAGATCCGAACGGGAATGTTCGCGTTACCAATGAGCTCTTTCTCTCCACGTTTCAGGTGGGCACGTTTGCTCGCGGCATCCTTCAGGTCCGCTACCCCATCTGGCCGCGGTATGGCAGCTTCCTGGAGCACATATCTGATGACCGCCACCTGACGGTGGCCACCCTCGAGGAGCATCCCTTTGTCATGGTCGAGAACGTGGACCCGGGAACCGGCACATGCGTCCGCAACACTGTGCCCTGCAGGCGCCAGTCCAATCACACAGACAGGTACACAGCAGGATACAAACTTCTTGCATGTTCATACAAATTACCGTCATATTCATATACACAAACATATAGATTTTGACCCGGATACAGTTAGTCGTAGATCTCTGAGACAAAAATATATATAATGTGTGAAATCTATGAATAGAAATATTTTGATTATGCCTTCCTGTCCTTAGCGTTTCCTGTAAAAAAAATAATTTAAGTTCAAATGTAATTCTAGACCCACAGAGCTAGACGTCCCAATAAGAGCCAGACATCTGCCCCCTCCCTTTTTGTCTGCTCTAGTTAAGTTCATTTCAAACCTCCACAGTTCATTTAACGCAGAGTAATTGTGTTTGCTTGAAACTGTTTAAAAACACACCTTTGGTGTCAAACAGATTGGTGCATGGCAGAAAACAGACATTAAACAGCTATTACCTCCAGCTGCTTCCACACCATCAGCGGGATGCAGCTTCTTCATTATGTTCAAATCAGTACAAACATTGGAGAGAATGTTCTAGCACACGCCTTCATTTTGATCTTCACAGTTTCCGACTCGACAACAGAATCAGTGTCCTGCACAAGTGTTCATACCTGTTGAACTTTTGCATATTTTGTCAGATTGTATATGTATTTTGTGTGGTGGGAATGCATTATGCTAAAGTGGAAAGGAGGAACACGTGTTGAATTTATTATTTTTTTAAATTGTTTCATGGACATTCATTATAGAAAGAGATATGTACCGGCTGTTCTTGGGTGCAACCAAACAGTGACTGCCAGTAAAGAAGATTTATCTGTTCAACACTGGGACATCTGTCAAAGCATGGGACAACGTAGCCTCTTTCTGGTTGTTAGGAAAGTTATCCTCCTGTTCACACTGGTTCTCTTTCACTATTTCGCTCTGTCCCATTTGGACTGATACCAACAAACAGGAAGCAGGAGAGCGGACTGCTGCTATATAAATCTCATAATCTTTCTGTGGCACTCTGAGAAGCTTCACCGTACAGCAGATGTTTAGCATGATTAAAACTTTTTGTCTTGCTCATTAAGCCCCCTTCCCTTGGACAGATGATAGCTTCCTTTGCCAGGGGGCTGAGCCCACCTCTCTGTGCTGATTAAGAGCATAAATTCATCCCTAAATTCCAACTTCTGTCTATCTGATGTATTATAGTGTGGCGAATTATGCACTGACCAGATGCTAATTTTAATGTGGGTTATGAAATAGTTGCCCATAATTCAATTAGGTCTTTGACAGAAAGTTGCTTTGTTTTCATTACCAGATTTGGTATTTTTGTCCAGTTTTGACTAATTTAAGAATTTTCTTCTTCTCAGAGTTTTATCCAGCTGTCCCCCAACTCTGACCTAAGTAAAATTGAGGCACACCAAGTGGGCATATCATTATGACCACCTCTCTAACATTGCGTTGGTCACAGGTTGATGTCCATTCCTTCATCTTTATTGATGTGCTGAGACGCACTTGTTGAATTCTAACAATTTAAACCTTGCTAAACTTACTCAGATCCTGACACTTTTTCCTTTAACCTGCTTCAAGCACATAGTTGGTGAGTAAATAAGTGTCCACTTGCAGCCTATGTAAAAATCCTATGTAGAATTGTGACTTATGAGGCTTTTTTCATGTTTAGGAATGACTAATCTTGAGGATGACAAAATCTAGTGATAAGAAAAAATATGAAGTGCTCATTTTCTATCGCGACTGTTTTGAAGTTGAGTTCATTCATCATCTTTAACGCCTCATTCTCCAGTACAAGACATCTTATCCAAAGATTTTCGAAGTTAGTTGGTACATGTAGCAGATTCATCAGATAAGAAACCGATTTGAGATCCAGGCCAGATGCCTTCAGGTGCTTTCGCTGGAAGTCTGATTTTACAGTAGTTGAAATGGCATACCGCTGATCTGTCACTGGTAGTTGTGTCCTATAAAATATAAGTACAAAATGATTAGAGAAAGATTTGATGCATTTGGGTAAAGATTTATTACTAAGCATCAGTGTTTGACCTTGTGAAAAGTGGAGTCTCTTATAGACAGCTGAGGCTATGAAGTTTTTTTCCACCAGCTACAATTAGTTCCTTTCATTGGATATTTTTACAATTTTATTTTAGGAAGACTTTATGTACAGTGAAAAGAAAAAACATTAATTCAAACCTGATGGTTTCCAGACATCTATTTCTTTGTATCTCTCTTTCACTACACCATTTCAATCAAGTTGAGGTGTGCACTTCTATTGGTCCATCCCAACAACTCGATTTCATTCTTTTTTGTTTAAGCCATTTTGTCATGGATTTACTATTGTGCTTTAGATCATTATCCTATTTTATGACTATGACTTTTCTGTGATTGCAACATTTTTGCTTGCAGTTTTCTTCTTAGTTGCATCATTCATGTGTTCTCAGGTCATTTTACTGATTGCTCTACCATTGCAACTGGTGACCACTGTAGTTTTATGATCTAAGCCTGCTTTTCAAACCTAGCATCTCCATTTCTGTAAACCTCACCTGCATTTATTGGTCTTCATGATCTTGTTTGTTCTCTAATGTTCTCTAACACACCTTAAGAGAAGAGTTAGATTTATACTGAGAATGAATGACACAGGGATGGACTTTCTTCACTTATTTGGTGACTTCTTAGGGCATTTATTTCAGGTTAGCTTAGTAAAAGACGCTGCATTGATTAGAGGGGTGTTGCCCATCTCCAGCAGTCATTTGAATGGAAAAGACTCCAGCAGCCGTTTGGCAAGACGTGGGATAAAGATTATAAATTAATTTTTAAAAACTTTTTTTTTTTTTGCTATTATTCCAGTTAGTGTTTTTCAACAGCTATAGCTGTAACAGTTATAAAAAATGCTTTTATCATTGATTCTTTCAGACAAGTTGGAAAAACAGATCATATTTGAAGCATATCGTACTTATTTATGCATCACAACTTCTAGTGCTGCATCGCTTGTATACTATAACATATTTTAAAAAAGTACTGGTAATCTTCCCCACTTCTGTGTGGTATTCCATTTTTGTTGATATATTTCAGGCTTTAAAAAGAACATTAGAAAATCAAATCTTTGCTTTCTGAAGTATACATAATAGATATTAAATTTTTTGAACCTCATGCAAATATAACACCTACAGATTCTTTTAAATAAAAGACAAAAACTGTGTACAGCTGTACCTGCTATGTTTAATTTAGATGTGATTTTCTCTGAAAGCCACGCAGCTAGTTTTCTTGAGGGAAAAAAAACTTTGTTTTCTCAACATAACAATCTGATAAAAGTGTGACAATAGGTGGCTCTCGTGTTTACATCCAGTTTCATCATTCAGTATCACAGCTATGATTCTGCTTGTTGAAGATGGATGTTCCTACATGTGACATTTTCATCTTGAGTCAGCCAGCATCCAGGACAAACATGGGCTCTTTTTAGTTTTCTTGTCATATAAAAAATTATTTAGTTGTCATGTAGATCACAATTAAAAACTTTTGATTTAAAAGAACAGTTTTATTGTAATGAGATTTTGAGCTCGGAATAAGTAGTAGTCAGAAAGAAAGTTTAATCAAATACAATCTAATTTAGTCTATTTATGATGTGCATTTCTATTTAATAGTACATGCATTCCAATTGATCCTACTTATAAAATGTTGCATTAATTTCAGGTCTTTATTCAAACTGATTTAAGAAGTTTTCTTTCTAAAGAAATTGGGACCAGAAAATGGCCCTGGCATTTTTGGCTATAGAGGCTCAATGTGATTATTTATATAATATGCAAAGCCGCATGACATATCAGGATATTTGTGTGCACAATGTACTTTTCACTCAAATGTAGCAAAAATGTCTAGTTATAAGTGCACTTTCTATCAATATTCAAAGATTATTGACTTAAAACAAGTTCCTGTATCTTGTTGAAAAGTTGCTTGTAAATCAGTTTTGTCTTATTTTGAGTGCACCAAGATATTTGCACCAGTAATTAAGACAAAAATACTTGGTAAGATTTTGTGTTTTTGCAGTGAAGCCCACACATTAAATTCACAATAAAAAGCAATTTCACTTTCTTTTTTTTATGAAAGCAGTTATCAGTTAAATTAGAAACCTTAGGTTCTTTATTATGTGAGGAAAATAGTTGCTGTGATCATCTGTGGCTCAGGGACTGGACTAACTTCACGCTGTTTTACTTTTCAGTTTCTATATGATCCCAGAAGTAATAAACTCATCTCTTGCTTCATCTTCTCCTCTTGTCCTCTTTTCCTCTTGCCCTCCTTTCCCACCAAACGGAGCCGCTGCCCTGTCAGACAAGTAACACCCAGTACTTGTCCGGGTGTTCATCATGTGTGACTTGTCAGCTGTTTACCCTTTCCCTTCCTCTTTCTTGGTCCAGCTGCCTCATGCGCTCCTCCGCACTGTGCCAGTTTCTATGCATTTTTTTTTTTTTTTTTGTATTCTTCCGGCGACCACACACTGCAACATAAACACATAACTGTTACAAATTCCCAGATGGAAGTGAGCTGCATGTGAACATGTGTTTGTGCGTTAGCGGCCCAGTTTCAGACTGTTTGTGAGGAGAATGGCAGTCAGAGTGTGGTTAATGATGACAGGTGGCCGGCTCCTACAACAGTTAATTAACGCTCTAATATTCTGAGTTAGTCTCATGAAGGAAGCAAAACCTTGTGAAGCTATGTTGTCCACAATAAACATTCTGGAAAACAATCAACAATAATCTTAATTGCTCACTTGATTTTTTTTTTTGTTTATGCATGGCTCATTTATTCCACCGACAGGTTGTCTTTATCATTTTTCAACGCTTATGTTTACTTGCTGACATGTTGAATGGATCCTTCAGTTAATAAGGACACAAACACCCATCCTCTAATAGATTTTTGGCAGGAATTGTAGCTGCTATTTCTTCTGTTGACCTAAATTTCCATCTAATTTAGAAATAAACATTTTCTCTATGTGTTTGATTACATTTTGCCTATATTTACGAGGACTTTCTCGTCTTATTTTTCACCTCAGTAAGTAGCAAGGTTACACAGAAAAAGCTGGAAAAACAACAGACCGTAATAGATGTTGATTGGAGGCCATCGGAGTCACGCAACCCTTCACCAAGGCCTCTGTGGGACTGTGTGAAAGTGGATTTGTGCAGCTTTTTTGGCATCCCTTCCAAGTCTTTGAAATACTCCTTTTAACCGCCATTGATTTTAGCTAATGAACCTTAGCGCTCCTGTCCTTCACTTTGCTGCAGCTGACTATGGCTGCTGTCAGCATGAGAGTCTGGAAGTATTTAGCACTCACTCTGCGAAACGAGTACAACAGCTTTGATGCCTTAAGCCAAATATAGCAACAGAGAGAGTCTTTGATTATCAGATTAGAAAATGTAAAAATAAAATATGTTGTATGTCTGACCGCATTTTTTCTTTATTTTCTTTATTTTTCTTTATTGTACTGTTTTTCTAAAAGCAGTGTCCAATCCGAGTCCTACACCAAACTGTGCTGCAAAGGTTTCTGCATAGATATCCTCAAGAAGCTATCCAAAACAATCAAGTTCTCCTTCGACCTCTACCTGGTCACCAACGGAAAGCACGGCAAACTGGTGCATGGGATTTGGAATGGGATGATTGGGGAGGTAAGTCTGAATGCTGACTCAGTTTTACACTAACGGGTTAGTGAACGGTGTTTTAAAAGGTCCCTCCAAAGACTTAAAATTGTTCCTTGATATGTATTGATCAAAAATGTTCATCGGTTATCCAGTATCTGCAACCTGCAGCTTTAGACCCACACATGGCTTTTCATATCTTCCGTTGTGACTCCAAATAACTTTAACTAAAAATGCTATAAAAAAAAATGAGCAGAAGAAAGGTAATTTAAGTAATACAAGCTTTTGCACTACTCCCCAAAGCATCTTCATGCAATATATTTTTAACATTTTCACAAAGAATGACACTAAATATGAAAGGAGTGTAATTTTCATGAAGCATTTTTTCAAACAGTAGGTTACCAAGCTTCTCCATTTCTGATATCATTTTTGTTTAAAAAAAATAAAAAATAAATGAAAGTCCCATTAAGAAAATGTAGTAAACCTATATATAAAAAAAATCTTTAATTTAGAAATCTAAGCAAATTTCCAATGGGGAATAATATGATAACAATGATGATAATATTTACACAATTTCTAATCTTAATTTAATTTTAAAAACACGTCTTCACTTTTGCTTAAATTATATGAAGCTTTCATTGTTCGTCTGTGTTCATCCCAACTGCCGTGACACATAAAGTAAAAAGGTTCTGACTATAATGCTACATGACTCAGTGAGACCCAATAAATCTCTCTTCAGTTTAGAGACTGTGTACCTGCCAAACTACATCAAACTGAGCACCAGCCAAATGTAAAACATTCTGAACAGATGTTCTGCAGCGAAGCCTTCACGCTTGTGTTTCTGTGCCCGAGGGTATTCAGCAAGTGTTACAGTATAATTGTGTTTGTGTGCAACATTTATAAAGCCACCTTGGATTTGAGCGATCTCGAGACGGAGCATTCAGCTCCTCCTTCATGCTCAAATAATGAGGCAAATATGTTTCCCTTCAGACAGCTACTTTTCAGGTGCTAACACATAATTGCACTCTAATCCTTAGTCACATGAAGAATCTATAAATTTGACTGGCTGCATGAATGAAATTTGAGAATCTTCCTGCTACGAGTTAACAAAATCACACTTTGTCACCCCAAGCAAAGACTGGTCATAAAATGAAAATATAGTGTTTGTTTCAGGTACAGGAAATGCAGCGGGTCAGTTTCTCTCACACTCTTCTTCCAGTGGTTTTATTATGCTTTCTTTGGCTGTTTTTCCTCATCAGGTTTTCTACAGGCGTGCTGACATGGCCATCGGCTCTCTTACTATCAACGAGGAGCGCTCTGAAATCATTGACTTCTCTGTACCGTTTGTGGAGACCGGAATAAGTGTCATGGTAGCGCGTAGCAATGGCACGGTATCGCCGTCTGCCTTTCTTGGTGAGAAATAGGTCTTCAACGTTTGTTTTGCGTACTCCCCTGTTAACACCATCTTTCTAAGTCTTTTTTTCAAGGATGGCTTAGTTACACTTGTTCTGTCTCTACAAGCCTTTCGGGAAACTTCCCATTAAGCTTTTATCCCACCTGTAACTGCAATCTAGAACTAAATCTCCTTGCATACCAGCCAGTCACCTAAACAGCCTTTCCAACTGTGTACAACATAAAGTATCCTAGATCCTTTAAATAATGTTCATTGTTTTGCACTACTGGCTTCAAAAAGCAACATGAGTAGCTTGGATTTTAGCAATCTCTTATTTAGTTATTGTTTGCAAATCAAAGTGTGTGGTTTTACTTTATTTTCTTTTCTCTTAGAGCCCTACAGTCCAGCAGTTTGGGTCATGATGTTTGTGATGTGCCTGACCGTCGTGGCTGTGACTGTGTTTGTGTTTGAATATTTCAGCCCAGTGGGCTACAACCGCAGTCTGGTAAGCGCCAAAGGTGAGTTGTATTTATTTATTATTTTAGTTTCACATGTACAGTGCCTTCGAAGAGAATAAAAGGCCACCTTTTTGCATTTTTGTTGTTATAGAATCGCAATAAAAAAAAAATTCCCCAAATAACGGCCTTGACAGAAGCCTGCGACTTTTGTATGATCAGTCGAATATTCAATACTTTGTACAATCACTTTTTTGTGTGTGTCTTGTGTTTTTCCCCTACAAAAAACATAGGAAGTTGTATTTCCATTTGTGTAAAACATAAAAACAAATGCAGTAGTGTGTCTTCTGAACACCCAGAATGGACCGATAATAGGTTCTAATAACGATTGACATGTTAATGCACTCCATAATTACATTACAGGCTAAGCAACACGTGCTGCTGTTCTTCCTGCATTATAGACCACTCTGGGTTGGTGCATCGTACAAAAATTCCCTCAAAATATATTGAAATTAAGGGCTTCAATATCAAAAATATTAGCAGGTTTCAAAGGGTGTGAATAGTTTTACAAGATGGATGAATAATAGAAAAGCAAGTTTTCATGATAAAATCCCAATACTGTCTTCTATTATCCCTCTCTCATGGGTTTACATTTTGCTACTTATATACATTGTTCTAAAAATACCCATCAAATACCTCAAAGCTTCTCAGTTTCCATCACACCACGTATGACACAGTAAGCCTAAGTGCAGTCTGCATGTCCTGCAATGGGTAGAGTTCCCAAACAAGATTTTTGTGAGAGAGCCAATCAATCCCAGAATGCAGCACTGGCAGACCATGCCCGTATCCAGGTCCGAAAGGTCATTTCCTTGTTTCAATTAGCAATCTTGGCTGCACTAATTGAACTGTGATTGATGAAGGTGGTAACCTCTGTTGCTGTGCTTGAACAACAGTGGCAACACTGAAAATGGGCTGAGGCAGTGAAATTCCTCTCTTGTGTAGGGTTTTAAACAAGGGCATGGAAAGGTTCAGGATTACTTACACAGTGCAGTGGACAACAATGATGAGGGAAAGTAACTAAAATATAATGTTATCACTTCTACAATGAATCATTGTAAAAATTGCTAGTTGCACTTAAGGAATATACACAATGCGATTTTTGTTTAGGTCTTTTAGGTATGATTTGCTCAGGTTCTTTTCTTGAATGTATATTTTAAAATACATGCAGTGTTTCGTGTCACAAAATCACATTTTTAATTGTTGAGAAACAATTAAAAATGTTGTTGAGAATGCATAAAAAGGAGCCTACCGATGATAATTTAATTTTATCTTACTTATGGGGTTAATTTTCTTTCATTTTATCCAAAAGCAAACATTGATCATCTTCAAATGGCAGAAACTGCTGCAGCTTTAAACCTCAACTTCAACACTTGTGGCTTGTGTTTCATTGTTTCCCCATTAATTAGCTGCTACTTAACTTGACATATTTAGTTAAATTTTTTGCACTGTCAAGGGCTTTAATGTTATTTGAATTTACTAAAACAAATCCACTTTCAGGTCAATTTAGAAATTAATAAGTCTCAGAATTAAAAACCCTTATACAGACTTTTTTTTCTGAACTATTTGAATTTATGTCAAGTATTTCTGAGTCTGTTTTCACAATGTTTATTATATTTTTATTTTTAAAAAGTACTCATGGTTTTCATATGAGGAACTTAAGAGCAACCTTTGTATGGACATTCCAGATTTATTATTCAAACATTGACTCTCCACAATTTCCTTCCTCAGCTCCGGGTGGGCCGACGTTCACGATAGGGAAATCAGTGTGGCTGCTGTGGGGAATCGTCTTCAACAACTCCGTCCCCATTGAAAACCCCAAAGGAACCACCAGTAAAATCATGGTCCTGGTCTGGGCCTTCTTCGCTGTCATCTTCCTGGCTTCTTACACCGCCAACCTGGCTGCTTTCATGATCCAGGAACAATATATTGACACCGTGTCTGGTCTTTCTGACAAGAAGGTAAGGGACAGAACATGCAGCAGGTCAATAGTAGCAATTAGAAAGTTGGCAGTAATGCAACTGGACTGTGTTTGTAATGCTTTGAGACATAGAGTAAACATCCTGGGCTTTATCTATAGCTCATGCTGATGCATCGCTTCCTCTCCATGGTGTTTAAAATCCATTGCCTAATAGGCCATGACCACAACCGAGCCAGCGGACTCACAGAAATCCTCTGAGATGAAATCCAGCAAAAGGATTTTGTCGTGAAAGCCTCTGTCCTTTTCCTTTCAGTGGGAAGCCCAGTGGTGTGAATGACTAATCAATTACTGCCGTCTGTCAATATGGATGCTGTCTGAGTCTTAACTTGTTCTGTCAGTATTTTGGGTCTGTCCATCAATATTCCCCACTATGTGGTCTCCGTCTGCAGTGTATCTCACACTGTTGGAACAAGATTGTAAAATGTCAAATGATTTTTGAAAAATAGTAAGCCAAATAGAAGAGCAAGTCTCAGACACATTCTTCATGGCTTGAATGTTTTCACACAAACATTCAACCTGGAAAAAGGTTCTAAAAGCTCTAATAAATAAAACCATACACGAATAGGTGCTATTTAAAGCCAAGATACCGCACAGCAAAGAGTTAGGTTTAGATTACATCTCACTGCTTTAAAGTACTATATAATGGATAGTTCTCTTTCCTATGTACATACATTTTTTATCATCAATAAATGTGTGTGTTTTTAAGTGAATTAACAGTGTATCAGTCCTACAAACTCTGTGCTGCTGACATGTTGTTCAGCAACAAATATAATAAATTTAAATAAACTACTTATGCCTGGAAGGCATTAATATATATGTTTTTTATTAAAGATAGACTTCTTCCATAAAAAAGGAAATAACTTAAAGTTTCATATGAATGGTGCTGAGAATACCACATTTAAACCTGAACTCCACTGTGCAACAACAAATCACATAGGGTACCCATCACTACGGGTTATATAGTTTGAATAATTTACAACCCTTTATTTAGATTCGTTTAAATAACACAGGCACAATATGACAACACAAACAAAATTAATTACTAGAATTTTAGTTTAATAAGAACAATGCAATCTGGTATAGCTCCAGTACACAGAATACACATAATGTGCTGTATGTAGTGTTTAGCTATTACTAATATTTTAAGTCTAGTTTAAGTCCACATTTGATAAGGTAGAATCACAACATTTTCAAATGTCCAAGTTTGCTAAAATTACTATAAGTTATACATGATACATAATATGTTAAGACAATACTGTAGTAACATACTAAATGACACACAAATAAAACAAACACAATCCCCCAGAAAAAGAAATATATAAGGAAAAATAAAACAATTAGAGAAACCAGACACCCCAAAAGGTAGTTTTTCACTTGGATATTTTACAATTACCAACCATCATATTATAAAAATATTTATGAAAGATTACTTTTACTGTAATATGTTAGCACAGGGTAGTCATGAGATGGGGTAATCTAAATTCCCCAAAACAATTCTGTTTATTTTTATTAAATTTATACAACAATAAAGACATATTTTTTACTTTTTGTACAGGCAGTTTTTCCTAAATGTCAGCATAAAATGTGAGCCTCTGATTGGTCTTCTGTGTAGTATTTTAGTTGACTCTATTGGCGTTCCATCTGAAGAGTGATTATATATATTTAACACACATGCTCACTCACAAACTCCCTGGTTGATTGGATCTATTCATTTTACTCAGCTCAAAAGGTCAGTGCAGTTACTAAGATGAATAGCTTCTTCCTGTTTACGGCCTCATTGAGTTCCAACGAACATATTCCTGCTTCACTATGCTGAACGTCATGAAACGTGAACTTCAGCTGGATCACGACTATTCAAACAAATCCACAATGGCTGCTGTCAGGTTTAATCAAATTGAGATGAGTGAGAGCTTAACAGTCCATTTATAATGATGTGATGCTTATCCAACTGGTTTTTGATGCAAAATTAATTTTGTTCATAAAAGGAAAAAACTGTTTTTTTGTTTCCCTCCCTCCATCCATCTCATCCTTTTGGTCAAGTCTTCTTTTTTTTCTTATTATTTCATCCTCTTTCCTCGCCTCCAATTTTTCCATGTTAATGTTCTTTTCTTTCACTATCACCTCCTCTGTCTACTTTTGTCTTTCTTTTTTCCCCCCCCAAACTCTTTTTTCCTTATACATCTTATACATATTTTTATTAAATCATTTTGGCTTACAATATCTTTTCCTGTGCTTTGCTGTCTTCTGCCATCATCCCCCTTCTCTGTCAGTTTGTTCTGCTCTGGATATTTTCCAAAAATGTGTAAAAATAGAGAGAGAAAAAAACTCAGGATGCACCTGATAAATGAAGATATCGTTATGTTAAACAATGACTAATATTGGTCAATACTGATGCCAACATCTCATGCATCCCTAATGACAACAATACATCAATTTTCCACTTCACTGTTATGTGCTACGTTGTGATGGTCGAGCAACTTCAAAACCACCGACACACCTTGCAGTTTCTGGTTGTAAACTGATTACATGTGGAACAGTTAGAGACGTATGAATCCTGTTTTTTCTATTCTTTTCCTTTTCAATAATCTTCTCCTACCTCTCCCATCATCTGCTGTGTCTCTGCAGTTTCAAAAACCACAGGAGCATTATCCTCCTTTTCGCTTCGGGACAGTTCCAAATGGGAGCACAGAGAGGAACATTCGCAGCAACTATCCCGATATGCACACACACATGATGAAATATAACCAGAAGGGGGTGGAAGAAGCTCTGGAGAGCCTCAAAACTGGGTAAAGATTTGTTCGCACTATAAGCATAATTTATGACTGAAAGCTATATTTAACTGATTCTTGTGACAGAAAAGGCATCAGATGACAAGGCGGCAATGATCATAATTTTGGTGACACAGCAGAGATTTGATGCACTTTGTATTTTACAACCTATTTTTATTTTAGGCCAGTGTGATGGCTGTATTTTTAGATGCAGTCATATCTATTGTTATTTAATTTGTTGACTATAAAAAGCACTGTCAAACACTTGATGTTATCATCTCATTTTGAAAAAAGCTCTCTGGATTTTGGATTCTTTGAGCCTTTCTATACGCTCACACACATAGTATATACAGTATATATATATATATATATATATATATATATATATATATATATATATATATATATATATATATATATACTGTATGTACATTGGGAGAACAAGGAAGAGTATTTGAAGATCACCAAGTCAAGATGTTGCACATTTTAATGAAGCCCTACTTATGCAGTCAGGCCATTTTCTTTGTAATTTTCCCCCTACAAACATGTTTGTCAGCAAACTTTGCTGCAGTTTTGTAACCAACTAAGTTTTTTGGGGTTTTTTTACACTACACAACCTCAATATGTTACAAATGCATTGTACACTTTTGAAATGCATTACATATAACACCTATTTTTGATCTATTTTTCTGCAGGAAACTAGATGCCTTCATCTATGATGCGGCTGTCTTGAACTACATGGCGGGTAAAGATGAGGGTTGCAAACTGGTAACCATTGGCAGTGGGAAAGTGTTTGCCACCACAGGATATGGCATTGCTTTGGAAAAAGACTCCCGCTGGAAACGACCAATTGACTTGGCATTGCTACAGTTTCTTGGAGATGGTAAGCTCCTTTCTAAGTAAACTACAATGACCTGGTTTATATTTTATATCTATTGAGAAATAAAACTACACCTGCAATAAAACTACACCTGCAATTCTAGACGAAATCTCAGCTCTCCCATTTTGACCATAACCGTACGATCTCAAATAATCCGAGCACATAATTATAAATTGTGCAGTGCTTGAATTCAAAGTCTTTGTCCAACTGACTAGCCCTTCTTATCAAGAATCACCGCCTCTTGATGAGTTGGATCTAAAGAATTATCCAGCAACCAAATAGACTTTGGTGAAAGGTGCACAAAGTCTTGCCACTTCAAGACAATTCTTGACAATTTAATCTATATATTATTCATTGTACAGTCATTCCCTGGGGGGAAAATCCCTATGTCATGACAGATATATTTCTATTTCAAAGTCTCAAGCCTTGAAGAAGCTTATATATAATGAAGTAGTACAGGGGCAAAAGGACAAGTTAATATGAAGTACCATCTGTGGTGCTTCTTTTATGTGCCAAAAATGTCTTCCTTAAAACAAAGTAATGATTACTACTTTAAGTCAGGTAAAGTAACCAATTCAATTCTAAATCACAAACTTTAAATAATGTAACGTGGAGCCTCAATAAATAAAACTTGTTTGTCCAACACTTTTCTATGCTTCATTGTACTGAACTCTAGGAAATATGTCTACCAAACTGACACCTCAAACACACTGAAACCATGTTTGAATATTGGCAGGTTGCATTATCCTGCTGAAAGAAACCACATCCAACAGCAAACACTGTCTTCATGAAAGGGTGAACATGGTCAGCAAAACTACATACCTAAGTGGTACATTTCAAAGTAACATCCACATGGAGGTTGGGACCCAAGGTTCAGTTCTGATGCTAATGTTCCTATTGTTGGTGCTTTCAGCTGTTGGGAGAGGTCAGCAAAGGCTTCCTGACTGGGTTGCAGTTATGCAGCCTCATGCAAACTGTGATGCACTATCCATTATGATACTTTTGTATTAGAACCAGTATGAAGTTCTTTAACAATTTGACATACAGTAGTTTGTGTTGTTTACTACTATTTGTTCAATGGTTGACTTTTGATGGGAATACCCATTCAGATCTGGAGTTTGGGAAATATGCTGACTCAATTATTTGCCATTGTCAGTTGGTTCTTATCAAGCTCACTCAAATCCTCACTCTTGTACATTTTTCTTCTTCTGATACATCAACCTTCAGAACAAAATATTCACTTACTGTCCCATATATCCCAACCACTAGCAGATGTCTTGATTAATCAAGGTAATGATAATTAGAATCATGAAGAAGAATCATAATAATTGTCAGTGGCTGTAAAGTTATTGTTGATTGATATATAAATAACTTGGTAATTACTAGTTTATAAAACCACCTTAATCTGAACTCAAATGCTCAACTCCAAATAAAGCATACACATCATGTCACTATTTAAGGAAAACAAATTAAGTCCAAATGCAAAACGTTGGTGAAACCAATTACAACCCCAAAAACCTCAAATACTGTATGTACAAAATCTTTTTACATGCAAAATTGGTCTACTAGCTCTTGACCCTGTGGTAAACTGTTGATATGAATAGTTTCTCTGAGATTTGACTCAAATTAGCTAAAGTCTGGTACGCAAGACTACTTAAAAATGCTCTGTCAGTTCAGATATTTCTTTTAAACTTCTGCTATGGTTAATAAAACCTACTGATACTTCTTGTGAAATGTTCGGATTTATATTCATTCGTGGGTTTAGGATGCACAACTCTAGTTCCTGGTTAAGGATTTATGCGTTTCTGGCATCAGTCTAGATTAATGACTGCTGGATCAGCTGCAATTTGACCTCAACTAGAAGAGTCAATATTTTAAAGCAGCAGGAAATGCCCACAGTAGGACTGTCTCCTTCTTCTTCTCCTTCTTAAACATTCACAAAATCTGCAGAAAAACACCAACACACCAGCTAAGATAGCTGCTGGTATGTAGTTAATTTCCTTTCTCCACTGAGAGCCAAATCTAAGCCTACACAACCACTGCCACATTGGGGGTCTTTTCACTAAACCTGTCCCAGTGCTAAACTGGTGCTACTGCTTGCTTAGCATCTGATTTATTTCCACCACCAAAACCACCAACACTTGCTACAGAAAACTGATGATGTCTTACGACTAAGTCTTAGCACTTTGCACTGTCACATCATCTGTACTTTGCCATAATTGGACCTGCTGCTACTTCTTTGGTGTGGTTGAGTGCCTTTAGTTAATTTAGTTGTATATATTGTTATTATTATTATTGTGTGTTTGCTTATTTTTACTGTATATATTTGACCTTTTGCACGGGAGCTGCAATGGAAATTTTGTTGAATTCTGTTCAATGACAATAAATGCTATCTATCTATCTATCTAGTTGGGTTAGAAAAAATAACAGCTAGCAAGGTAGCAAAGGCTTTTGGAGAAACCTCATCAAAACAATTCCTTAGTTAGTTTCCTATGTGATTTTAATGATAGCACGATTTAAAAAAAGAAACAAGCAATTCCATGTTTTAACAATAATAAAAACTGGATTTAAACTACCACAATGTTTGTCATCTTGATGTTGTTTGCCTTGATATCAACATCTTACTTGGTTATTGATTGCCTTGTTAAAATACTCATACCGCTTAAACTTTTTCACATTTTTGTAACATAAAATGTTTCACCCATTATGTTTTAATAGGAAAATAAATGTAATGGAGATGCTCACAACCTGACTAGATCTGAACCACACATTAAAACTGACTAGAGCGAAACTTGACGATGAAGAAGGGGCTTTAGGTGCTTTTCTCTCAAAGAAACTATGGAAACATGACATAGTTTTGCAAGAAAATGTGCATAAAAATTGCTTTTGGCAATCTTCAACCATTGATTTAAAACAAACATCCACAGTAATGAAATACTTTGAAGTACAGGGGAAGAAATTGTTATGTAAAGATATAGCGGTGCAGTAAAGAAGGGAAATCCCGTGACTTCTTTTTAGGTTATTTCCTTTGCCCCTTGCTCCTGTGCTCTGTGACGTGTGAAAGATAAGGGCAGTTGCGGGTCCTCCGTTCAGTGGGATCAAGAAATGTTCCAGATAATCCTCTGCTAAATTAACCTCTTTCTTCCGCCAACAAACCTCCTACAAAGAGAGGGATAACACCAAAGCTAACTTTACTTTTTCATCCAATTCAAAGGAGCTTCAAGATCTCTGAAATGTTTTAATTGATCTCAGTTTCAGTTTTAGAGGGGTTTGAATTGACATTTTGCAATTCTAGTGCAACACCATCTATTTTTCTAAAAAGCATTATATTTACCTTTCAAAGAAATAATATCTAAATATACTAAATATAATTTGTGACTGTTGTTTATGCCCTATTTTAGTCTTACTACCTTCATGTCATTTTCATATATTAGCACTTTTTGTGAGCTGTGCCTGAGAAATGTGATAGTGTTTGTTACAGTTTAGGATTATCTGTAGTACAACACAACAGATTCAGGACACATGCACAAAAAAAAAAAAAAACTTCCACCCTGTTCACTGTGATCAGTGGCTGATCATTGAATGTACACCATGCCTGATGTTTTTCCAAATTTGATGAAAATTCTGTGAATTGGTATCAGTTGAAGTCAAATCCCAGCCTGACACAGTAAAAAAACAAAAACAAAACAGTTACTTACAGAAATCTTTGTACGATATTTATCTTTATTTCTTATTTATCGCATGATCTTTAGTAGAAAATGTTGTTTTCTCAAGATAGTAAAATTTCTAATTTCCCTCAAAGAACCAGAATGTGTATTATTGGGACTTAGTGTGATAGAACAACACAAAGTACTCCATAATTTAGAAGTAGAAAAGAAATGGACAGTAGATATTCAACGTTTTGTTTTACTATCATTTATTTGCCCAAGACACAACATGCATTGCACCACAGAGTCACCCCCAACCTGCACACAAATATCGAACACATGCTCTGGCCCCCAGGGCATGGGGAAGAGCAGCAGGAAGAAGCAGTAGAGGAAGGGCGGTTCAGCGCACCAAAGACAGGGCACCCTACCAACCCCACATCACAAACCCAGAAGCGTCCAAGCATGCCAGCAGTACACACACTCTAACACACACCCATCGGAGGGCCGGTTCACCCCTCTTCCCTCCCACCAATATTAACATCAATAGTTCTAGGCCTTTCCCATCTTCTGTATAAATGTATTACACCAGCAAAACTGCTTTATTTTCTATGCTGAAGAAGAAATATTCCCATTATAGACAAACAGGAATGCAAATTCTGGATTAATACTGTTGTGTCTGGGCTAGATAAATTATTTTTGAATAAAAACTATGTTGGAATGATGTCTTCACTCCTTTGGCTTCACACATTCAATAACACGTTTTATAATAGACATTAGTAACTTTCAGTCATCAGAATTTGGGATGTGCATATTCTTATCATCATCACTTTATGAAAGTTCTGACTGTTCTTCCCCCCCCTCTCATTTCTAATCCTTCAGGAGACACAGAACGCCTGGAGACAGTTTGGCTTTCTGGTATCTGCCAGAACGAGAAAAATGAGGTGATGAGCAGCAAGTTGGACATTGATAACATGGCTGGTGTCTTCTACATGCTTCTGGTAGCTATGGGCCTCAGTCTGCTGGTCTTCGCCTGGGAACACCTGCTGTATTGGAAGTTGCGGCACTCTCTCCACAAGTCTCATAAACTTGACTTCCTGTTGGCCATAAGCAGGGTAAGGCTTTTGTAAAAAGAAGAAACCCCCCCAAAAATCAAGAGTAGCTTATTCACTCTTTGTGTAGAAGTGGGTCAAGAGACCGACTAAGTAGTTAGATGGCCAGCTGTCCTACTTTACAGTAATTGAATCAGTTGCATAACATTTTGTAGAGATATTTAAAGACTGTTTTAACAATTCTTATTTATAGAGTTATATTACATTTACAGTTTTTTTTATTCAAAGTCAGATTAATTATAATAAGTGGGTGCATCTAATAGTAGGGTGTTAACTGGAGAACTTCAATAGTAGCCGAAGTACTCAGTCCAACACCACACATTGAAAAGCTTCTGTAATCTTGTTAATTTAGCTTTTAGATTTGGAAGCTATTGCTGTAGTTAGCCTAAATTAGTTCTTTATACGTTTATTTAAGGATGTGGCCATAAGGGCAAAGACGACTGATTGAAGGCATAACGAGAAATCTCTAATGGATGGTCTTCTTGAGTATATAATTATACCACTGTGCCGGGATTTGATCAGATTTCTAAAGAAATTGCTGTCATTAGCTCCTAATGAGCAGCTCTAACTCCAAATTAAATGTGGCCCTTTTTGGATATCTCTGCCAGCTGTAACCAGAGAAAAGTCAAGGGATTTTGTTTTTTGTCAATTCAAAATGACTTGCTTTCTGAAGCAAGTCATGCTTAAGGCTTGTTTCTTTTGTGCATTTTCTGGGGCAATCCAAATGGTTTGATCAGCATTTATCTGTTCTGGGAGAATGCACAGTAAATTATTGTCTTACACATGCCTCAGCAACAAAGTGATTCATTGAAAAAATCAAGGGTTTTTTTGTTAGGGGGTGACTGTTTCAGATGCACCAGTTGCTTAGAATTCTGCCTGTGAAATTATGAATTTTGGACTACTTAGCTGGTTGGTTTGAAATAATTTACATATCCTATTTACTTTGTCCTACTTCTATTTCATAACTAAAATGTTCTATGCTTGTCTTACATACCATACCAGGGTATTTACAGTTGCTTCAGAGGAGTAGAAGATCCAGGACGTTCATCTGGTTTGGCCAAACCTGATCTGACCTCCAACTATGCTCAAGCAAACATGCTAAAAATGCTTCGCACTGCCAAGGATCTGGTCTCCACTGCGAATGTTGAGAGCTCTCTGGACAATGCTACCAAGACCATAGAGCAATTGACTCGTCATGGTAGTAGTATGCCTGTTCGTGTCCCTCAAGTCACCACTGAGGCCGTTCCGGGGGGATTTGCTTATGTTGCTGAAAATCACTGCTCCATTCCTCAGGGGTCCCTCACCCCACCTCTAACTGGTATTACCTCTTTGAAACAACACAGGGGTGTAAGTAGACCAACACCACTGCGCTACACACTTCCAACTCGTTCAACATCGTGTCTGTATGACAGACCACTTCCTGTGTCCAGTTTGAGCACGCCTCACCTGCCTGTAGGGGAGATGCTCCCTCATCAGCACCCACACCACTACCAGACTACAGGGAGGGTTTATGTAGACTCGCATTCTCACTCCCCTTACATTACCTACTCAGAACTCCAGCTACCTGACCTTTACACATCTCATCCAGTCTCTTTACCCCAAAACCAACATATTCAGTTGGGCCTTTCACAACCAAAAAGGAGGTCCAAGAGTTTTCAGTGTGAGAATGGAGAAGTGGAAAGGAGAAAACATGGGGATCAGGGTAAGTGTGACAAAAGTACTATCAGTCTGACTGAACTTAAAGCCAATCACCTCCAAGAGAATCATATCTCCGCCCCAAGTGTTGACAATGTTTACTCAGGAGAGGGGATGTGTCCCCGGGTGGAGAATTATAGCTCTTGGCCTCCAGAGGACCTTGTACTGAGGGGCCGGCGGAGGCACCGCCGCCCCTCTTTTCTTAAAGCAACTTGGGGCAATGACCAAATTCATCATCTTGATGAATCACAGTCTTCTTTATCCAGCCAATCACCTTCAACCTTGCCGGACCTGTTTCCATGCATTGTTACTCCTACAACATCTGCCAAGCCTTACAATCCTGCCCATGTTCGAAATAACCTGTGCCTCCCAAGGAACCAGGCCTACCTCCATATAAGGGAGGACCAGAGGAGGCCAAATGGACGAAAGGGCCAGAGACTGCGCTACTCCCAATCCACCCACCTCCCAACATACGGAGAAGCAGTTCGAAATGGAAATGGTTTAGGGCGGGGTATGGTCCGCAGAGCCACAAGCCTGCTCAGCCGACAGTATGCACACTATCTGAACTCATACCCCGGTCTTCCTATCTATCACAGTCCACTGGACCTCCAGCATCACAGCCAGAGTTCCAGCCCAGTGTGCCAGCTGTTGGCCTGTGGTGGTGGACGATGTGGGGGACAGCGGACACTGCTGTATCAAGACAATGTGTATGGAGCTTATGGGGCCTATCAGGGACCCCAGCCTGGCTCAGAAGCCCAGATAGGGCAAGGAGGAACAGGACAGCCTGTTGGGAGTCCTTGTGTACTTCGGTCTTGGCGGCGAGTTTCCAGTCTAGAATCTGAAGTCTGACTGACAACCTTACTGGATGAAAACTGTGGAGATACAGAAGATGAGAATAATAAATGTTACAACTTTGGGAAGTTTTTTGTTGTTAGATTTACAGTTATGTTGATTTTAATTGTGTCATTGTGTGGTAAAGAATAGTAATTCAGGTCAGACTCTTGAAAAAAGACTTTCACCAATCTATCCTTGATAAAGTTGTGGAAAGCTGGGTTTGACTGATTTAACTCAGTGGCTGCTTTCCCACAAAAGTGTTCATCTTTCACAGGAGACCATGTTATTGACAAATGGTTAAACTGTAACTTGAGATTTATTGCTGTGCGTGTGTTTAAATTTTTATTGTGTGGATTGTTGGAATTCAACATTGATTATTGTCTGGTCGACAAACTGTTTACATCTGGAAAGAAGCGTCGGATAGGCAGCCATCACTAGTCACTAGACATCTAAAAAAAAAAGTTGTGATGTAGATGTGACGTGTTTATTTATGACATGAGGTCATCAGTACTGATTTTTAAAAGGCATAAAAGTACACCAGTTTTCTGAAGCAAATATAATCAGTCCAAGTCATAATGATGAGTCACAGGAAGCAGCTACTTTGTGAAAGCAGTCCGCAACAACATGATCTGCAAAACGATTGCCGGATTAGAACAGCATTGACCAGCACTAGGTGTCTTAACCCACGGATTTCATCCTCACTGTATCTAAGTGTGAGGCTTCAACAGCACACAAGCCTCACGTTGAATAAATTATGTATTCTAAGTACTATAATCGCATAGTCGAATGTGTTATTTGAGGCTGGTTAATGTAATATTCATGTATTCCACATATAAGACTTTATAATCACCCTTTTTTTCTAAACACACCTCTGGCACATAAAAAAAAATCTGTTTAAAAACTGCTGTAAGTTTATGGAAGCTTTTGGTACTACTTTATTAATAACATCAGTTAACCAGTGATCTTTTCCCCCTTTTCCACTCTTTTATATTTCCTCTTCATTCCTCTTTTTACCATCCACTCAAACTGTTTATTAAAAAAATGAGGTAAGTGAAAACGATTATAGTATCTATATTACCAGGCTTCTACACCCTGTAATTATCCACAAAGACCAATTAAAGAGTCTTTTTTGATGAACATATGTGTGTCTTTTTTATAGCCTTAAGCTTCTTTTCTGTGTAAAGTACATGTAAAAAAAGAAATAATTGTTTTTTTTTGTTTTTTCCTCTTGGGAGGCTTTTAAAAATCTCGGTGGGATTTTTCTCTTAGGATGTTTTTCTTAAATGTCACTTCTGTCATGATAAGTTGTTTGTAGGTGGACCCAAATGTGGTAGAGAGGAAGGATTGATGTGAACGTTTAATGAAAAAGGTCATAATCAAAAACTTACAAAATCCACAGGGAGACAGAGCAGGCCAAAAACACAAGAATTCAGGAACAAAAAGCCAGTATGAGAACGTATGGACACAACAGGAAGCAAGAAGAGGGTTTAAATACTGTGAGGATGCAGGAACAAAAGACCTGGGATGATTAGTTAACGGGTTACAGGTGTGAGAGAGCAGCCAGCAGACTGGAGAGAGAGAGGAAATGGTACAGAGGGCAAAGGAGAGTACACAGGATACTAGAAATGAATATAACACAAAAGAATACCTAAGGAACAGAATTAAACACAGAATAACTGTACCCATAAGTAAACATAGTAAACTAAAATCACTGACAAAAAACTGAATTGAAGTAAAATAGAAATCAAAATAGAAAACACAACAATAATGGAGCTAGAGATAAGTATTATGTTGCAGCATATTAGGGTGCAAAGTCTTAAATATGTAGCCATGCCATCCTAAAAATAAGATATGGCTAATTCCTTTTTCATTTTCCCTGCTCAACAAAGAAATTAATCACCTTTCTAAGAAAAAAAATAGGGTTGCGTGTTTTAATATCTGTATGTGTAACTCTTCTTTTACATAATTGTAACACATGATGATGCAGGTCATTAGAAATATTTAACATATAAATTGAAATAAGACAAATTGAGGGGCTCCTTTGCTGTAGACTGCAAAAATGCATAAATATTGTTATTGAGAATGGAGATGGTTGAGTCCTTTTGTGTGGGACTGTGTTGTCCTGGGCTTCATCTACTGGTAGGGGTCACTCATGGTAAATGGCAAAAACATAGAGATTTTGGCAAACATAGTGATGGTAGATGAAAACAAGTGCTTGTGGACAAATTTAAACTTATGAACCCTGACTGTGCTAAGGCCAAGAAGTTATAAAAGACAACTTTTTATGGATACACCACTTGTACAACAGAAAATTGAGGTTGGGTGTAATGAATTCCAGGAGGAGTTGTCTACAAGTCGTCAGAAGGAATGTACGGTACATCTCTTTTTGCATGGTGACACCTTGGGATCCCCAGACACTCATTGGAATGTCTGGGGATCATTCCAATTGCCCTTAGAATAAAGTCTTCGATAAAATAAGATGATCTTGTCATCTTTCCTGAAGTCAGTTGGTCACACAGTGTAACTGACTTTATATTGTGTTACTTTGTTCAGTTTGAGTATGCTCCTCTTTTATTACAGGAACTACTGAAGTGTCAGTAGGAATAAGGACATGATAAATGGCAAAAACTCTAGTTTTGTTTGATGCTAAAGTTAAAATAAGTTGTGCTATAGACAAAAATAAGTGTGAATAATAAATGAAGAACAGTATTTGGTCACTGATCCAATACTCCTTCTCTGATCTTGTCATATGGAGGTCAGTCGCCAGCTGTAGCATTCTGGGGTCATCCTCTGACTAACACAAGCGCACAACACAAACAGACCAACTTTCAATTTGATAATTATGGTAAACCTGAGAAATTTTGGGTTGGGTATGATGAGTCTTACAGATTTTTAAGCAACACCCACCTGAAGTAAATTTAGATAGACTAGGTTTTTTACCTGAAGGTGACCAGTTGCTACAGCAATTACTCTCTACCACTCTTTCTCGCTCTCTTTCTCTGTGTGTAGCGATGATGAGATAAGACTCCATTCAGGAGAGCAGATGAGTAATGTTACAGAGACCAAACATTGAGCGCTTTGATTTTTCCATTACTCTCTGCTTTGTTAGTAGACCATTGCCTTGGACTAGACTGTAATATTGATTACATCCCCTGCTCTGCTACTGATCCCGTATTTTTAGAGTTCAAGGTAATTTGAAATCTTTTCATCCTTTAAGAATAGAAAAGAGTCCATCAACCTTCAGTCATTATTTGATAAGCTTGTGAGCACAACAACAAAGTGTTAATTTTCCATCAATGTGTAGCTTTGGCTTATTTTTAAGGTATTTGAAGACAAAAATCTGTCTAAAAACGTGAATGAAGTATCTTCTCTCACTTAATCACTTTGAAAATTGGTCAAACACATCCACTTTGTCATCCCTCACAATGTAGGGTACATGAATGGTGTATATCTAGCAAAAAACAATAAAAAGTGTATTTTTTAAAAATTTTTCAGTTTATTGTGTAATCTGTGTTTACAAATATATGGAATATGTCTGAGAAAAGCCTCTATAAAACATTTTTTGTAGCATTGCAACAACATAGTTCCAGTATTTTAGTACTGGACTTCAATTGCCACAATATATTTTTGAAATGGCCATGCATCAATTCATACCCCTCCTTGGGAACATTTTGTTCCCTCCATGACAGGTAGCGATTCAAATCCCTTTTCAATAATTTAATCATTGTTTATCTTTCCCAGGGTTAAAATTTTCTTTCGGTTTCAAGACAGACAGAAGTGACTGTTTGGAAAGATTTCTAAATTGCAAACGTTCATGGTTTAAAAACTAAACGACTGTCATTCACGTTCAAATCAAGGAACGTGAATGTTCCTTGATTTGAACCAACTGGGTACTGTAGTTCCCAGTTGGCTTGTAGCTTGCCAACTGGGAACTACAGTTGGCAAGCTACAAGCTATGTCTGCTAAGCATTTAAAGAGTTCTTTAAATAAGCAGATAGTTTAAATAATGAACAGTAAAACATCAACTTGTTATTTTGTGCTACTCAAACAGCAAAATGTCAAAAAAAGTCTAATTTTCTGTGCAGTAAACATGTGGAAACTATCAGATGTTTTATAATGTTATATTTTTGAGGCATGTAGATGTAAACCAAAGAAAAAATACTTTTTATATGATTATAACTATCCATGCCAACTGTTACTCTGTGAAGCTGTTGTATTCATTTGTAGGATAAAAGTGAAAAACTTTGAAAGATGAGTACAGTGAAGTAGTCAAGTTGGATAAAAACAAGAAGAAATACTTATTTTTTCTTCTAGTAGCTATTTGTTAGGAACACAAATGGAATAGAAAATAGGTAGTATAATATATAAGCATAATTTCAATGATAATATTCATGAGGATATAACTTCTATTTTTATTTGATTCCTTTCTATAATCTTTACAGTGATAACTAAACCCTATGATTAGGATTCACTGCAGTCACTGTTGTCACCCGTTGCCTGAGAGCCTTGACAGATTGTGGCGTATGTGTGCATCTGCGTGTCTTGTGGCGGCATCAAAGCTGATGAAGGACCCATTTCGCCGTGTGATGAAAGATGAGAGACAATATGTGAGTCATGCATATAAAAGCAATCAATGGGATTGGCTGCGGACTTATACAATCTAACACCAGCCATCATGTTCCACAAATATTCCAATAATCTTTCCTCAGGGAGGGATGCAAATTGAGAAATTAAGAACAATTAGACGCCCTTACCTGCATGGAGGTTTAATATTCATGTCAGGAAGACTCAGATGCCTGTGAGGACCTCCTAAGAAGCTAACGCATTATTCATTTATTCACTGACGTTCTGACATGGACACACATCACTTCCTAGTTTTCCACCAGGGACACTCAGCTTTTTCATCGGGTGCATAAATCTGTTTGGTTTTGGTTTTTCTTCAGGCACGATTAATTCCAAGAGGAATTAACTGAATTGTGTTGCCTGCTAGGACTTTCTTTGTATGCAGATGAACTATGGGCTGTAACCTTGACAGGGTCGTCAGCCACAATGTTTGGAGTCACCAGAGGGCAGGAGTCCGGTCTCTTCACAGCTCCTGTCTGCAACTAAATTGCTTCGTATATTGTGGCGAACAGCTCCAGATGCTCCGAGTCACCTTGAGACAATGACCTCCAATTCTAAAAAGGTGATGGAGAGAAAGGGAAAGGAAAAAGGGAAAACATAAGATGAGTGCAATAGTATCTGGGCCAGCGACAAAGGTATTGTTAAAGTGGAAAGTAAGGTTTCAGGATGGAGAAGATGCAAGACAAAAATATAAAGAAGAAATATAATTTAAGCTGATGTGCAATGTATGAAAGCCTGTGTTTTTCTAGTATATTTTGGGCGTAAGGATATTTCATTTTAAGAATAAAATGCAGGACAGTGTCTGAATTTTCTAGTAGGTTGAATTGATTTTTTTTATAACATTTTGGAAAATATGATTGAAATTAGTGTGTCTGTGCCCCATTGTAAAGATATGTGATTATTTACTAGTTGGCTTTCCCTTCATCTGTGAAAAATCAAGCACTTTAAAAAAAGTTTTGAATAGCTTTCCTTAGGGGACTCCTTCACATTTAAGTTTTAGGAAATTAAAATGTAAAGGTGTTTACAATGTACTGTATGTTTTATTTTATATCTGATGCCCGATCTAATCCATTCAAACTGAAAAAGGAGGGAAAAACAGATGAAGCAACAACAGCTGGGTGGAAAGTTGAGATGAAACAGTAAAGGAAAGTCAGGAGAGCAAAGAAAAGTCAGGAGACAATATCTTTCCAGTTTGAGATTTTTTTTAAAAAAGGATAATCATTAAAATTATCTGGCAATGATGAAGGAACCAAAGAAATTTAGTGGAGAAAAAGTCACAAGATCTCACACATTATCCTTTCCGATTTAACAAATTGCAGCCTTACGATGGCGTCATTACAGAGATATTCACCAGCACAAAAACGGCAAACTATTTCAGTGACATACATTCAGAAACGTGACGTAAACGACAGCTGCTCTGGTTGTTTTGACTTCCACTTGCACATTAACCAAATCATCAAAGCAGTGCAAAATTCTGAGTGTGACAGCTGTCTGCGCATATGAGGACACGTTTTATTGTGCTGCAGGATGCAATTAAACTTTGAATTTGGAGCTCTGTTGTGTGTGTGCGCATGTGTGTGTATACACGTACAACGGCTCCTCCTGCATCCGAGACAAGACGATTGGATCTGCCAACCAGCCGCGAATGTTAATTACTTCAGCAATCTTCAGGCTCACTTCTCCCCAATCACTCCCATCGCTGGAAATGGAATGAGCTCGGCCCTTTCAGCAAGGCCAGCCCCAGACTGAGCCTCCGATTGGAATCTGTTTTGAAAAAGGAGGAATTCAAATGAGTTGAACAATAAGGAGGCTATTCAGAGCGTAGCTGTGTTCCAAATATTTAGTTGGTCTCCAACTCATTCACTGTACACCAATCAAGCAAAACAATGCGACCACAGATCATCTTTTCTTCATGCTGCCTGTTGTTGTGTGCAATGTGTTCAGCAACAAGTCAACGTTTTGTCCTCAAAGTGGGAGAATTAGAAGCGGGGAACATAAGCAAGTGTAAAATTTAAGCAAGTTTGACAAGGACCATACTGTGATGGTTAGAGTATTTCCAAAACTGTACTTCTATAATGTTCCTGTCCTTATGTCAATGATGTAATAAGGCTGAACAGGGTTCAGGTGGTTTAATGCAACAGACAAACTAATATAGCTCAAACTACTGAAGACATTAAAGCTGGTACTGATGGAAAGGTTAAACAAGATTTTGTTTGGCTGAATAACTGCAGCTCAGTTAAGGTGTGCATGTTAACTTCTTTCTGCCTTTAAAGGCATGGTGGTATGATAAAGTACTTTTTCTTTTAAATCAAATGTATGGCTGGATGTGTGGGAGTTGATTACCTAGGTAACACATGGCACCACTATACGCTGTGGGAAGAATGCCCGCTGATAGATGCTCTGAGGAAAGTTCTGGAAAATCATGATTCCTGTCATCTATGCAGTTGTTACTTTGACATGTATTAATTTCTTTAGCATGGTTGCAGTATGTAACTTTTATTAAAAATATGCTGTTTTTTTTTTTAACATTTCTTTTAAACTGTCACTACATTGTGACAGTGTAATATGAGACAGATAATCTGTGAAAAGATCCAACTCCTTCATTTTCTCCCTGAGATACTATTGCTGTCTGAAGAAATGCACCCGGTAGACAAAAAACAACCAATCAGAGCCAAGAAGAGGAACTTAGCACTGTCAATCAACCTCCTGAACGTTCTGGGAAATGTGCTAATGGCAGAACAGGTTACAGAAAAACTGTTTGTCTGCAGTTATGGGGGCCATGCTAACTATCCTGATCCTTCACTGTTGGCTCTGCTGACAGGGAGAAGCTGCAGCGTAGCAGAGAGAAACGTTGATAACGGAAGAGAAAGATTAGCAGCGCCACACAGAGGGTGATTGACACCCCTAAAGCCCTCCTCCTGGCTCTGATTGGTTGTTTCTAGGAAGCACTGGGAGAAGGCAGAAGAGCTAATTTTTTTCACATTTACTTGTTTTATAGCATACTGTTTATAAAAGTTACGTATTGCAGCTTTAAGACACTGTGACTCCTCATTTGCATACTGAGGCAGAAATGCATAAAGTAAAGTAAAAATAATGAGACAGAAAAATGTGAAAAAGCCTGAAATAAAAACACTTGTAGGAAAAAAACAATAAATAAATCACTAAAGAGACATAAATGCATATATGAGTACAATAAAAACATGAAATTGTCATGAGGTGTGGTGCGGAGTGAGGTGAGGCAGACGCTGTAGGCCCAGGTAAGACGAATATGATGATGAGTTTAATTATAAATAAGTCCAGCAACAAGAAGCAGGCACAAGGAAACACTGACGAAACATAGACGAGGACCCGACGAGGAACAAGGAACACAGGTGGAGTTAAATACACAGGAGGGTAATCACAGAGACGAGACACACCTGGGAACAATCAAGGGGAGGACAGGACAACGAAGAGACTTAAGGACACAGAAAACTCTAACTAAACACAGAAAAACACAGATCCTGACAGTACCCCCCCCTCAAGGGCGGCTACCAGACGCCCACAAAACAAAAACACAACAAGGGTGGGTGGAGGGGCGCTGGACGGGGGGCCAGAGTCCAGAAAAACAAAAAACTACCCACCATAGTGGGCGGAAACACAAGAAGGGCCAAGAGTCCATAAACAAACAAAAAACTACCCACAGGGTGGGCGGAGGCAAAGGAGGCAGGAACCACGGAGGTGGTCCGGCGGTCGTCCGCGGCGGCGGGAACCACGGAGGCGGTCCGGCGGCCGTCCGCGGCGCTGGAGGCGGGAACCACGGAGGCGGTCCGGCGGCCGTCCGCGGCGCTGGAGGCGGGAACCACGGAGGCGATCCGGCGGCCGTCCGCGGCGCTGGAGGCGGGAACCACGGAGACGGGAACCACGGAGGCGGGAACCACGGAGGCAGTCCGGCGGCCGTCCGCGGCGCTGGAGGCGGGAACCACGGAGGCGGTCCGGCGGCCGTCCGCGGCGCTGGAGGCGGGAACCACGGAGGCGGTCCGGCGGCCGTCCGCGGCGCTGGAGGCGGGAACCACGGAGGCCGTCCGGCGGCCGTCCGCGGCGCTGGAGGTGGCGATGAGTCCCGGGGGCCGCCCACAGACGGCGACGACGAGCCCCCCGAGGCAGGGTCTCTGGTGGAGCACAGGGGGTCTCGGTCGGAACGCTGGGGGTCTCGGTCTCGGGTGGAACGCAGGGAGTCTCGGTCTCGGGTGGAACACTGGGGGTCTCGGTCTCGGGTGGAACACTGGGGGTCTCGGTCTCGGGTGGAACGCAGGGAGTCTCGGTCTCGGGTGGAACGCAGGGAGTCTCGGTCTCGGGTGGAACGCAGGGAGTCTCGGTCTCGGGTGGAACGCAGGGAGTCTCGGTCTCGGGTGGAACGCAGGGAGTCTCGGTCTCGGGTGGAACGCAGGGAGTCTCGGTCTCGGGTGGAACGCAGGGAGTCTCGGTCTCGGGTGGAACGCAGGGAGTCTCGGTCTCGGGTGGAACGCAGGGAGTCTCGGTCTCGGGTGGAACGCAGGGAGTCTCGGTCTCGGGTGGAACGGAGGGAGTCTCGGTCTCGGGTGGAACGCAGAAGGTCAGGGTCTCAGGAGGAACGCAGAGAGTCTGAGTCGGAACGCAGGGAGTCTCGGAAGGAACGCTGGGGGTCTCGGAAGGAACACAAGGAGTCTCGGTAGGAACACAGGGAGTCTCGGTAGGAACACAGGGAGTCTCAGTATCGGGTGCGCCGGCTGATTCGGCCTTGGGTGCGCCGGCTGGAACGCCGGCTGATTCGGCCTCGGGTGCGCCGGCTGGAACGCCGGCTGATTCGGCCTCGGGTGCGCCGGCTGGAACGCCGGCTGATTCGGCCTCGGGTGCGCCGGCTGGAACGCCGGCTGATTCGGCCTCGGGTGCGCCGGCTGGAACGCCGGCAGAAACGGCCTCGGGTGCGCCGGCTGGAACGCCGGCAGAAACGGCCTCGGGTGCGCCGGCTGGAACGCCGGCAGAAACGGCCTCGGGTGCGCCGGCTGGAACGCCGGCAGAAACGGCCTCGGGTGCGCCGGCTGGAACGCCGGCTGATTCAGCCTCGGGTGCGCCGGCTGGAACGCCGGCTGATTCAGCCTCGGGTGCGCCGGCTGGAACGCCGGCTGATTCAGCCTCGGGTGCGCCGGCTGGAACGCCGGCTGATTCGGCCTCGGGTGCGCCGGCTGGAACGCCGGCTGATTCGGCCTCGGGTGCGCCGGCTGGAACGCCGGCTGGAACGCCGGCAGAAACGGCCTCGGGTGCGCCGGCTGGAACGCCGGCAGAAACGGCCTCGGGTGCGCCGGCTGGAACGCCGGCAGAAACGGCCTCGGGTGCGCCGGCTGGAACGCCGGCAGAAACGGCCTCGGGTGCGCCGGCTGGAACGCCGGCTGATTCAGCCTCGGGTGCGCCGGCTGGAACGCCGGCTGATTCAGCCTCGGGTGCGCCGGCTGGAACGCCGGCTGATTCAGCCTCGGGTGCGCCGGCTGGAACGCCGGCAGAAACGGCCTCGGGTGCGCCGGCTGGAACGCCGGCAGAAACGGCCTCGGGTGCGCCGGCTGGAACGCCGGCAGAAACGGCCTCGGGTGCGCCGGCTGGAACGCCGGCAGAAACGGCCTCGGGTGCGCCGGCTGGAACGCCGGCAGAAACGGCCTCGGGTGCGCCGGCTGGAACGCCGGCTGATTCGGCCTCGGGTGCGCCGGCTGGAACGCCGGCTGATTCGGCCTTGGGTCCGCCGGCTGGAACGCCGGCTGATTCGGCCTCGGGTGCGCCGGCTGGAACGCCGGCAGAAACGGCCTCGGGTGCGCCGGCTGGAACGCCGGCAGAAACGGCCTCGGGTGCGCCGGCTGGAACGCCGGCAGAAACGGCCTCGGGAGCGCCGGCTGGAACGCCGGCAGGAGGTGCTGGTCCCGGAACTGGAGCGGGATCTGGGCTGGCGGAGAAACTTTGCGGCTTGGGAGGCAGAGGTTCGCCAGCCATGACGGCTAGAGCCGCCATACGCTCCCACTCTGCCTCCCTCTGCAACTCCACCAACCCCGGGTGCGGGAAGCGAGGAACCCAGTAATCCAGCAGCATTCCCAAGCGGATGGCGAAACCGAGGCGTCGGCCGGCAGCGTACGGCTTGGCCATTGCCTCCTCATACTCGCCGATGGTATCTGTTAGCTCCTTTATGTCTTCTGGGTCCATGATGAGAAAACGCGTGCCTCACCGTACTTCCTGGTCGGGTCCTACTGTCATGAGGTGTGGTGCGGAGTGAGGTGAGGCAGACGCTGTAGGCCCAGGTAAGACGAATATGATGATGAGTTTAATTATAAATAAGTCCAGCAACAAGAAGCAGGCACAAGGAAACACTGACGAAACATAGACGAGGACCCGACGAGGAACAAGGAACACAGGTGGAGTTAAATACACAGGAGGGTAATCACAGAGACGAGACACACCTGGGAACAATCAAGGGGAGGACAGGACAACGAAGAGACTTAAGGACACAGAAAACTCTAACTAAACACAGAAAAACACAGATCCTGACAGAAATATATTTTAAAAACAGCAGAATTCATACTATGTGCTTAAATATGTTATTTGATAAAATTACCCTTAAAAAATAAATACTAATTCATAAAAGTGGGATAAAGCTCTCCTTTTTAAAGTGTATTGATTTTTTTGTTGGTCAATTTAATTTAATTTAATTTGCAGCGATAATGCACATTAGTTAACATTTCCCTAAATACACCAGATTTAGTCAAAAGGCTGTTTTTCCCACAAGTTGTTTTTTTTTTATTTATAAATTTCTACTTTTAATTTTAATTCTCAGTTTTCGTCCTCCATAGAATATAGCTCTCCGGCAATTATGACATTACACAATGTTTTGGAAGAGAGAAATTATAGTTTTCACTAGCTGCAGTAAAGTAATTTTGAGGTGAAAAAAAAAAAGCAAAAATGATGACGTTCTCATTCCTGCACCTGATCCGGCTGTTTTCTTAAGCCTGATTTCTCCTGCCCTCCAAACTGTCATCAATCTCTGTTTAGACCACCGGCTCCAGTCCTGATGTACACCTGGTTACTCAATGAGATTTTTGAGGGGATAGCAATTTCTGTGTGGCACATCCCGGTCTAGTTAGTGCGTACACAGCCCATCTATCATCACGGATGACCTCAGCAAAGAAAGCAGAGCGGCTGGAAGTGCTTAGCTTCTCATCATCTGAAAAACAAATCAGTTTGTGGAACATGAAGAAGGTGATTCAAAGGCAAAGTAACAAAGTAGAGGTTGTGATTAGCAGGTTTTGCAAAGCTGACATCCTGGGAAAATCACAATAAACCACAAACTCTTCTCTTGTTCTTTTGAAATGGCCCTGAGGTTATTTTGGCAACGCTAGACTCTCCAAATTAACGAAACACCACGATGTGCCCCCAACAGCACAACCAGGAAACCAAACCAACACATCTCAAGGTTTGTGATACCTCCAGCTCTCATTCATAATGTACCAGTACTGCAGGCGGGGAAAGCCAAAACCATGGCCCTCTAATTCACCAGTCCCACCCTTTTGACCACACACCCAGGAGCGATCTGATTATCAGGCTCATCTTTTCCCTTCTCTCAGCACTAAGAAACTCAGCACTACGTTCTGCTCTAGGAGGTGCACTGACTGAGGGGAAATTCAAAAAAGGCATTCAGGACTAATCTGGAAAGGCTTCTTTTCCTTTTATATAAGTAATCCTTGAATTTTTCCACACTTTGTCACATTTCAAGCACAAACTTCATTGTGTTGTATTGCTATTTTACAGCACAAAGTAGAGCATAACTATGAAGGGCAATGGAAAGTGAACAAACAACATAATAAAAACTAAGGATATTTTGACATAAGTTTCCTTTCTGTATCATCCCTCTTGCTATACAGAATGATGGGTTTGATTAATGAGCAAAGATTTTCTTTTTTTTTTTATTAACTAAGCAATTACGCCGTGTAATATTTTTATATTTTATATACAGGCATTACAGTCATTCTAAAAATATTCTGCCTTAATTGCTTAAATATATTTGGTACAAATAACGTGAGTAAAAGAGAATGAGTGTACATCCTAAAAGATGTCATGTGCTGCTTTGTTGTGTCCCTGTAACCACCCAGTTACAATCATTACTTGAAATGTTTTACATCCACATTATTTTTACTGATTTTCTGTGGGGCTCAAGCTGAAATAGAGTTCACTCCATTCTATACTGTACATTTTTCCCCCTCTTTTTTGTTTGCCTGGCCGCGTCTCCATCAAACTTATTAGAGAGTATAATCAAGCTGTTTTTAGTGAGTTTTATGTTATAGACCAACAAAACATATTGCTCTTTAGTGTTGGGGAAAGTACATGGTCTCCAGTTTTCAATAAAAAAAATTAAATAAAACTAAATGAAAATCTGAAAAGGGTGGCATGCATTTTTATTCACCTCCCATGAGTTTATACATTGGTGAAATGCATGTTGCTGTAAGTACAGCTAGCAGTGTTTTTTTGGGAATTGTCTCTAATTCCTTTTGCACATCTACAGATTGAAATTCTTGCACATTCTTCTTTACTCAGAAAATCGGCTCAAACGTGACTGTCACTGTACCTCATATCCTCTGCAAGAATAATAAAGTAAAATGGATATTTTTTTACAAATAATATCTAATTTTTACAATTTTTATTTAAATTAAATTATTTTTTCCTCTTTTTTCTCTTTATTGTCCCTTTGCAGGACGATAAAGGCTGTTTCTATTCTATTCTACATTTCTGAATCCACCTTTGTCACTTGGCAGTGCTAAGCTGTGTCAGAGATGAGTGCTTTCAGTGGTGATAAAGGATTGCAGAAGATCAAATCTTACAGAAAAATGTGCGTGTATGTGAACGATATCACAGTTGAATAGATAACATAAGGATAAAGAAGGTGATAAGATGAGTTCACCGTATCTGAGGCAGCAAAAAAAGCTTCTGAAAACACCACAGGGTTTTTCTGTCCCTACATTTATAGGTTTGTGCACCTTAATTACTGATATGGACATTTTTCCACATGTTTATCTATAAAATACTGATATATTCAACAAATTAAATATGTGTTTCCTATTAAGTTTGTTTGTCACCTTAAAAGTACCTTTTGAAAATAACCTTTAAGCATCTTTGAGAATCAAGAGATTCTCAAGAGAATCTCTTGATTCTCAAAGATACAAGTCTACCTTGCCCTGCATCAACAATTCAGACTGGAGAGTGTGGCAGTTGTTCAAATACCAACACATCTTGTAAACCTCTTCCTTTGTTTTCACAATCCCCTCAAGTCTGCACGTATCCCTGCTTACACACCTTCCACTTAACTTTCCATCAATAGGCTTGGATACAGCACTCTGTGAACAGCCAGCTTTTCTTTTGGTAATGGCATTTTGTGACTTATCTTCCTAGAGGAGGGTGCTACTGACTGTGTGCTGGGAAACTTCAGGAACTGTCGAGTCAGAATCCTTCGTTATTAGGCCTGTCGTGATAAACGATAAATCAATTAATCCTACGATAAATTAAAACTATCCACGTCATTTTAATTATCGGCATTATCGTCTCTTCTGGCCTTTTTCTCTTTCTGTTGATGACACTAAATGAAAAAAGGCTCAACTCCGGTGCTCTCCACTGACTCCTCCCTTCCTCATTTCCTTAGTGTAAAGCCCAGAGCACACAACACGATCTTAGAGCTGCCAGCCGATTGTCTGACCACACATTAGCCGACAGAAATCCTAGCTATAACGGTTCGATCGGGTTCGGTCCTGCCGTGTGGTTTCCAACAATGGGCACAAAATAATGGCTGCAAGTTCAGTTAACTAATTATAAAACCAGGCATTAATCAATGCTTTACTACAATCTACCTGCAATGCACGTGGCTATAGTGGCAGCGTAAAGTCCTGACTGAATGAAAATCATTATAACCTATTTACGTCACGTTAACGAAGAACAGCTGAAAAGTTACAGGGTTAATCAACTGCGGTAGCAATTTCGCTCCAACTCCTCCTCTTGTCATTTCTATATTCTTTGCATGTTGAATAAACATTAATGTTGTTTCCACTATCATCTCGATGTCCGCTGGACTTCGGGTTGCGCCGTGTCAGCTGTTTGGGATTCCACTCCTTAATTTCCCCTCAGAAAGCACAGAGGAGAATCCGTGCTTTCTGATTGGCTACCTGTCACATTCAGCAGGCTCCCAGTCGGGTAAAACCCCTGATTTGGATCGGAGCGGCCATGACGATCTACCGCAGGGGTGCTCAAACGTTTTGAGACCAAGATCTACTTTTTCTCTCATCAGCCGGTTGAGATCTACCTCATGACACGAAGACATAAAAATTGTAAATTAAACTCTATTGATTTATTTTATATGCGAATATACATCAGTTATAGCAGAAATAATAAAGTGATAGAAAACCTAATGCAGTATATTTCTTCCTCAGTGAGATTCTCCTACCGTTTTACTCTCTCTTTTGTCGTTAAGCACGCCCGTTGCCGTGGCAACCGCCTGAGCCCCGCAAGCGGAGCAGCGATTACGTTAAAAATGTAAAATTTAGTCCGTTACGATGTCAAGTTTCCAGGCTTGATATTTATTTCTCATTGGTTGATTGGCTCATTTAAACTCCTGCTCTGCTAGTCAGTCTGTCTTTGTCGCCTTTTTTTTTGTTAATGGAACTGAAACGCACTGAATTGCGCAACACCTTGTTGAAACAATAATTACTGAGAATACAAATTTTATTGATTTGGGACCGGATGTTAGATTGTGTTGATTTAAAAAAAAAAAAAAAATATATATATATATATATATATATATATATATATATATATATATATATATATATATATATTCTTTAATGAAGCTACAAACATTTAGGATCTTTGTGAATATTTTGATAAGCGCGTCAGAAGAGGAAGTTCTGGTCTCATCGTCCTGGCGGCGTTCAGTTTGTCACCTGCTGCCTAGATCAACTCAAAACCTTCCCGTGATCGACGTGTTGAGCATCCTGATCTACCGTAACACACCAAACACTACAGGAGGATCGGTTACGAAATCGTAAGCGCCAATCTTAGAACGGCCAGCGTTCTAAGATTGTTGTAAGGGGAAAAATAGGGGCAAAAAACCTTGTAGTGTGAATTATTGCATCAGGTAGTCGATGTGCCCATTTTCTCTATTTAAATCTAATTATTACTGAAGGGCAACATAGTATAGAGACTTCATAATCTGCACTCTTTTGGTTGAATGCAGTATTTATTTCCACTTTGGCTTTATGTTGTTTAGTTTTTTTTCAAGAAAATCTTTTGTTAATGGAGACTGAGAATCCATTTTATTTTTGTTTTTGGTAGTTTTGTTTATTGTGTTTATCAGTTCCAGTGTTAAATATTCTTTTGAAAATAAAGTGTATCTATCTTTGGCAGGAAATCGCATGCAATATTACGTCATTTCCATTAAATCAGTGTAAAAAGGTCTTCAAACAATATTATCGTTTATCGCAATAATTTTTGAGACAATTAATCGTTCAGCAAAATTTGTTATCGTGACAGGCCTATATATATATATATGTATATATATACGTATATAGAGAGATCTATATAGATCTATATATATGTATATAGATAGATATATAGATATATCTTTTGATTGCTAGATGGATAGATTTATTAATTTATATATAGTAATGATAATAATATTTAATAATAATAATAATAATTATTATTATTATTATTATTATTATTATTATTATTATTATTATTATTAACATCCATTCATCATAAATGCATTAAATCTTTTTGGACTGTGGCAGGAAGCCGGAGCGCCCAGAGAGAAACCTGCAAAGAGGATGTTAACTTTTGATAGTTTATTCACAAAATTCAATGTTTCTTCCTCCTCTAAAAAAACAACTTTGTTGTTTTGGAGGTTAGTGGCAGGAGAAACCATTAGGTGGGATTTTCTGTGGAGTGTGGCGTTTCTCTTCATGTGTTTGCTTCTCATTATGAATCCCGCTTTTGTACATATTTTCTTGAGAACAAGTTCAGAAAGCTTTAAAAACTGAGAACGATTTCTGAACCTGTTAGGAAACTTTTACAGATTTTGTCCTCTCCAGAGGACGTCTTTACGGCAGCTGGAATCTGAGGATGATCTTTTCGTTCATCATAGAAAACTTCACAATCTAGATCAGCTTTTCTTTTGGGGAATCAGTAACATCCGGTCTCAAAGTTTATCCTCTTCTTCTGAGGTTGAACTGCTCTATTTGGGGTAGTATTTTATTTGAGGACTGGGTACAAACTGTACTGAACGTCTTTTCTCTTCTTTTGGCGATGAGCTACCCCGTCCGGGGTAGCTTTTTATTTGGGAACTGTGTACAAACTGTACTGAACGTCTTTCCTCTTTTTTTGGCGATGATCTACCCCGTCCGGGGTAGTTTTTCTTTTCAGGAATCAGTAACATCCGGTCCCAAATTTTTTCCTCTTCTTCTGAGGTTAAACGGCCCCGTCCGGGGTAGCTTTTTCTTTGGGAACTGTGTACAAATTGTACTGAACGTCTTTCCTCTTCTTTTGGAGGGGAGCTACCCGATGGAAACCCGTCCCAAAACAAATCTCTCTCATCATCCTCGGAGCTTGAGAAACGACTCAGACTTTCGACAGAAGAAACTTCCCCAGCCGGGTCAGCTTTATCTCTGGGAACCGATGGAATCCCGTCCCAAAACAAATCTCGCTCAACATCCTGGGAGGTACTTTCGTCTGAGTCGTTTCCAGGAAAGAAATGGTCGAAAAGTTTCTTCATCCCTGTCGACACCAGATATCCTACTGCAAAACCGAGTGGCAAAATGAAAAGGTGTTTCATCTTGGAAACACAAAAATCTTCACTAGACACAAAACCTGAATCTCACTGAAGTGTTTGGATTCTAACTGATGTGTTGAGATTCAAGCATTCAAAGCCTCAGAACTTCTTTGATCTGTTGTGATGTACATGATGTCATCAGTGAGGTCACTGTGGGTCTGGGTCCTGCTTCTGGTCGTTGCTATGGAAACGATCAGATCAGTGACTAAATATTTAAAAAGTTTTGTTTTTTTTTCATTTATTTAACATGAATTGATTAACAATAGATTTCTACCTTGGTTTTCTGTACCTGCTGCCATATAAATTGTCTTTATCCATTATTAATTTGGTTCTGGGAGGAAATTGTTTAGATTTTATAAACATTTGCAAAACAAAATTTTCTCTAATCTTTAACTCTCTGATAATGATCAAATTTTATATATTGTTGTTGCGCCGTACTGAGCATCCTGATCTACCGTAACACACCAAACACTTGGATCGGTTACGAAATCGTAAGCCACAATCTTAGAACGGCCAGCGTTTTAAGATTGTTGTAAGGGGAAAAATAGGGGCAAAAAACCTTGTAGTGTGAATTATTGCATCAGGTAGTCGATGTGCCCATTTTCTCTATTTAAATCTAATTATTACTGAAGGGCAACATAGTATACAGACTTCATAATCTGCACTCTTTTGGTTGAATGCAGTATTTATTTCCACTTTGGCTTTATGTTGTTTAGTTTTTTTTCAAGAAAATCTTTTGTTAATGGAGACTGAGAATCCATTTTATTTTTGTTTTTGGTAGTTTTGTTTATTTTGTTTATCAGTTCCAGTGTTAAATATTCTTTTGAAAATAAAGTGTATCTATCTTTGGCAGGAAATCGCATGCATTATTACGTCATTTCCATTAAATCAGTGTAAAAAGGTCTTCAAACAATATTATCGTTTATCGCAATAATTTTTGAGACAATTAATCGTTCAGCAAAATTTGTTATCGTGACAGGCCTATTTGTTACATAACAATTCTGATTCAAGATCTTTTTTAATTGGTCCATTGTGATATTTTAATTAGCTGAGAAACAGAAGGTTAGTGTTTTCGTTAGCTGTAAGGAATTATTGACATTTTGATGATACGGATAGGGTTAGGTTGGTAAACCTTTTAATTCAATGAACTTCTGTAAGAAATGCATCCACGTCGGATCCCTCTGTATTATGGTATTACCAAAAAGTAACTTTTTTATCACAAAAACTGAAGTCATAGACGTTGTTTCACAAAATTTGCAGCACTGCAAAGTACCTAAAAATTACAGGTGGAACGCTGAAATATAAACACCTGCGAACATTATCAATCTCTAGCATTATTATTTGCCCAAATACCCTATGGCAGAATTATAAAATGCTTAGAGTAGAAAACAAACAATAGGGAGACTTTTGGGAGATGGAAACATGCTGGAATGCCAACAGACACGGGTGACAACTTTTAACGAAATGGACTTGTGCAACGCCTGACTGCGAGACATTAATGGTCAAAACATCATACTTGTTTTTTTGTGTTTGACAGCTTGCTACACACGACAAGAGCGATTCAGGTAAGGAGGCAGTAGAGGCACGCCTGAATGGGTTGAAAGCCTCCAGAAAAAGGTGGTCATAAAAGTTGGATTCCCAGCAGACGCCGCAGCTTCTGTCAACTCAGTTTACAGTGAGACACTAACACACCGGCGGTCATCGTCTCAGGGGCAGTCACCAGCTCTTGAAGTGTCTGCAGCTCAAAGGTCAACATGTCATCCTTTAAGGTCAGAGGAAAAACTTTTCGGGAGTACGAATCTAGCGATGCTAATATTTATCATGAAAAAATTATTCTTTTTCTCAGATATCTTTCAAAATTAGTCAAAGAACAATTTTAGATTTAAACCTGTGTGGTTTAAGCATTCTCAAACATTTATTTTCTGTGTAGATGAATCTTTAAAACAATGGCTTGAACATATGTAATGACAAAATAAGTTAATTTGTAGAAATTGTAGTTTCTAAACAACAAGAACAAGAACATTTGTATACCAAGAGGTAGTCACAGTTCTGAGGTGCCACCCATCCATAATGTGAGATGTTGGATATAACAAATTTTTCAGAGATACATGACAAACTTTTGACTGTGAAAAGCTGCAGCAACCTGGCTGATCTAGCTGAAGTTAGAATACCTATATTGCCAAAGGTTTCTTAAGAACTTTATTGCTTTAGGTTTTGGCATCTTGCATTGAGGAAAGGGTGCTGCAAAAAGGGATGTAGTAAAAGGTAGTCAGCTGCAAAGTCATTGAAAATTAATTCCAACATTTAATGCCAAAAGCAGAAACATCTACACAATTATGTAGAAACATCTACATAATGGAAAAAGCAAACTTTGTGAAAAAACATTTTCTCTGTAAGTCTCAAAACTTTTAGCTGAGACTGTTTCACATGTTGTCCCATTTACTACAGAAGCTCTACAAAAATCCCCACAGTGATTTTTTTTAATGTAGCTCTATTTAAAAAAAGATGTGAAAAATAATTTAATAAATAAAAAAAAAGTAACAACTCTGAAATGAACTTTAGTTACCTGTGACTCATTGGAGTAATTTTGTCTTTGCTTCTATTGGTTGCACTGTAATCTTTATTTTTATAGCCAACTAATGCAGACACGCTGTCCTTTCATGTCCTCATCTTCATGTCCTCATCACGTGCAAGTGGTGGTGTCCTCATCTTCACCACCACTTGCCCGTTCGGTTGCCTCTCTTCCGGTACATCTGGGTCCATTTAGTTTTCTGTAGAAAGAACATTGTATTTTTCTGCTCACTGCTGTTGAGTCACAAGGCCCAGAGGATGAGAAGTCAATCCGACCCATCAGGGCTCAGTTAGAGAGTGCACTCTTGTTCCACTCAAGACGGAGACAAACGCAGGAGAGATGAGAAGGAGGAGAAGGGACTAAGAGTGAGCGAGGGGAAGAAAGGAGGAAAAGACAAGTAGAAGTGGAGTAGCAGTGGAAGAGGGCTAAGACGTCAAGTTAGCTAAGTTAAAAAGGAAAAAAAAAAATGCAAGGGAACATCAACATAATGAAGGTACAAAAAATGCACAAAAGCTTTGAATGAATTGTATTATAATTAGCCTTCTATGCATATAAGGCTAATTATGTATTCAAAAGTATACCATCAATATGTGGGTGTTCATGGTATATACTAGCATAGTAAGCTCTTGACTGCGCTCCAGTGTGATGTTCATGGTAACATGCAGTGTTACTTTTCCTCCAAATATGTAAGTCGAAAATGCATGGGTCCTGTGTTCCCTGCATGGCCAGTCTTTTGGACCAGTCAGATTAGATTTAAAGTTTAGTAAATGGGGATTTACAGATGAAATTGAAATTTTAATGTGCCACCCTTCTACAGTTTGTGCCCCTGCCTGCCTATTTAACCCCATTATTAAACATAAATCTAGCCATGTCCCTACTACCTAACAAAAGGATGCATTAAATATACATCGAGTCCAACTGTTCATGTTTGTTTACTCTGTTATTCATGCTGATTTCATTGCTGATGTAGATTCCCCTTGCTGCATTCAAATTAACCCTCATTTATTCATCTGTGACAAACACTCACAGCATGGAAGTAATTGCGTCACAGTGTTTAATGCTCTTAAATTCCCTAGAATCACATTAGGCACCTCTGTTGTTTTTTTTTTTTTTCCTGTGCTTCTTTTTCTTCTTTGAGATTTCCTCCATGTTTGTCTTGTTGAACCTTTGGTATTTCTTCGTCAAACTTTCTGAGTGAATGCTGCAGAGTACAAAACCCTATTTCAAGATGGACATGTTGCTGTAAACTATAATTAAAAAACAATTACTGAATAATGAAAACTGCCAAGTTATGTGCACTAAATGTTAAGTAAGATCTACGAGTCATGTAGCATCTACTCGATTTACATTTCGATATTATTAAAACATGACTTCAGTTGTGGTCAAATTGAATTGGGTACTTACAAATGGAGGCTGAATACCACATTGTTATAAGTCATCAAACTTTAATACAATCCAATTGAAATTTCATAATATCTTCCCCAATATCTTCTTCAGTTGCACGGTTATGCACTATTTTGTCTTGATCTCAGTATATTACACTGAAATTTGTGACTACACACGTTTTCTACATGTAGTATCTTTTAAGCAAATTAGTTTTTGCATTTTATGATTTATGACTTATTGGAACTACCTAAGAGTCAAACCCAGTCCCGTATAGATCATTACTTCAGCTGCGTCACCAAAGATGCTCATCAGATGGTTGATACAATTGACAAATCGATAAATATAAAAGAAGACAATAAAAAGACAGAGGTAATTTCCTGAGTTCAAAGTAATCTACAAGGTAATGACATCATTACTTTGTCAAAACATGTTTTCAACACATTACAAAGTCTGTTATTTATTTCTTTTGCAATCTGCACGTAACGTGCGGTTGTAAAGAGAAGTAATGAATGTCGGGTGAGGTTTGTGTATTGTATGTTTGACTTCCCTGTTAAGTGTCTTCACGCTCTACATCTCTCCCCATCTCCTGTGCCCTGCAACATCATGAACAAAAAGTGGGTCTACGCACAGCTAGAAAATTAAAGTCAAACTGAACTCTGCTCAGGTGAGGATTTCATTTCACACAAACTCAATACCTGAACGTTGTGTGGTTGGAGGCGTAATTTCTGCAATTGGACGGGGGACATGATGTATAAACGAGGACATAATTGGTGTCACAATTTGATTTTTCTTCTGCTTCGTTTAGCAGATGTATAGAGCTTGTTGTCATAATAGCCGAGTTAAGGTTTGTAATTGGGGTCAAGATAAGGTTATTCCTTTAGGTAAGAAATTGAAGTAAGGTAATGACCTAAAAATGTTCTGTGTATCTTTCTCTAGAACTTATAAGAGTTGTAATTCTCCTGTGTAGTATTCTTGTTAAATATTTTTTTTTCTCCTTTTTTCAAAATTCTGGGTTCTTTTAAAGTTTGAATCAGATTTGTTTTTGTAAAAAAAAAAAAAATATATATATATATATATATATACTGTATATTACAAGTGTTGGGGTTCCATTTTACTCACACAGATTATTCAAACTGGATCTCCCAGCATTCATTTTGTTGGAGACCGTTGTGGAAAAAACTATTTTACCAAGCACTGTCAGATGAAATCACACAATCAGGCTTATTCATTTATTGTGCACAATACAGAGAGCTTGTAGGACAATCAATAATGAAGCAGGGCTGGGTGAAAAGCTTTGCCAGGCAGAGACAACACTTGAGTTTTATACCAAGGATAAGGAATTAAAAACAAGGGGTGAGACAGTCTGGTTCTGATGCAGCTGTAGAAAACAACTCCCAACCTTGTACATGTATCCCAAATAGTTCTGTTGGTGAGAGTTCACAAGCATTTGGTATAACATGATCAGCAGATGTTAACTTGTAGTAATTTTCCACCACAGAGACAAAACAGATTTTTAGATTACATCTGCAATGAAACCCAGAGGAGGACGGATGAGGGTTGTCTTTAGTGAGCAGAAACACACAGACATTAACTCTCCCCCTCCTATTCAGTTGTATGGAGAAATGTTTTTTAAAACCTTCAAAGTATAATCTGGAGAACCTTTAAAGAGCAGCTATACTTGCATCTGAGATTCTAGAGTTTGTACATATATGGCCAAAGCTGAGATCTGGGAAATTCTGTGCCAGTGATCGTTTCTTGTTGTGTGAAGGGTTAGAATTAATTCTTGACCGACAAGTTGACTTATGGTTCCCACTTACGGATAATGCCCAGATTCAACTAAAGAAACTTCAACTTTATTGATAATTATTAATATTTACATGAGCCAAAGATTGATGTAAATTTTGCAAATTGTGATTTTCAACAAAATCCATGCATCATTTTCCTTCTGCTTCATAATTATTATGGATTCATTTGTGTTGGTCTAGCACTAAGAGATATTTGAAACACATTTTGTTTGTTGTTGAAATATGATTAAAGTGGGAAAAAGCTCTAGAGGTGAAAATGCTTTAATTTCTAAAAGAGTTCACGTCTGAGTGTTTGTTAAACTTTTTCTTTGACAAGGCCATGAGCAATGACCACCGAATGAACCGTCCCACTAATAATGGAGATAAACAAATCCACATATTTACCTCTAAAAATAATCACCATTTAAAGCTAAGTGACCTAAAAAAAATGCATCTTTAAAAGTGTCGTCTTCTTCACGGGCTGACAGATGAAATATCTTCCAAATCCTTTTTTCATGGGAAGCACTTAGCTTATGCAGGTGTATGTGGACCCAGATGAGCAATGTGTCAAACCAATCAGCGGGCCTGACAGTATCACTTGAAACATCGTCCTTCATTCTCCTTTCATCTGCCTTCCGCTGCAAAATCAGAGATGTGAGAATAAGAAAAATCACTTCTTTACTGACAGGGGATTTAGATCACGCTGACGCCATAAGAATGATGTAAAAGCGACTTATTTAAATCCTTGCTCTGAGATTCATGCAGTGTATGCAAATTGTAATGTTTCTGCTTCCTGAAACACTCATATGTCCAGAAATCTGCAGTGGCTGTTACAGATATCATTTTTCTTCCTGCTGCAGGGCAAGAATAAACAGAGCAGTAATGTGAACATTAATCGTTCTTCTCCTTTTTTTTTTTTTTTGCGCAGTATAATTTTTTTTATAAAAAACAAATTTTTTGCTAAATTAATGTAAACACAAAAGCAATAAATACATAATGTTTTTCTAAGATTGCCATGTTTTTTAAGCTAATTTTGCATTTGTATGAATTATAAAAAACAATCTGAATAATGCGACAGGTGAAGTGATTAATAAAAGGTTTCGCCTTTCTTTGAAAGTTACTTTAATCAAACAATCACTGTGTGTGGTAGGATTCAATCACAGGAACACAGGAAATGGAGATTTCATTGTCTCTCAATGGCATGAAGTAATTAAAGATGGTCATCTCAGAGTCATGTAAAGTCTACAGAGTCAACCACTGTATCTGTGCGACCAGGAAATAATCCAGGTATAGATGTTACTCATTATTTGGAGTCCTTTTCACTGGATTCACTGTCTTCTCCACAACCAGGCAAACTTCAAAAATGTAGAAAGCTCCTGTAAAAATGCCAGATTTTTGAGACTTTAAAAAAAAAAAACTGAGATAAAAATTATACTTTTTCTCCATTTCATGTGATGCAAATCAAACGGACAAACACAAAAAGCAGTTTGTGGTCCAACCAACACAAAACCTTAAAAAAAGATGCAATAATCTGCAAGTTGCATAGGTTTGCACACTCAGAAAATAAAACTTTGTTGAAGCTCTTTTTGAATCAGATTCAAAATTCAGTCTGTACCTCTCTGCAAAACTTTTCAAATCTACCGGATTGATGAGGATGTCTGTTCCTTCGGGCAGGTTCCATGACCAGTTTCCATCTCATGTTTCTGTCAGTTTTGGAAAAATGTCGCCTGACTGATTCCTTTCTACAATGAGATCCTCCAAGCCTTTGTAAAGTTTTACAAACTATAGTTTAACAAGATTTTTTTGTGTGTTGAGGAGCATATGTTGGAAATATTTTGCATTATGAGCAAATTTAGTCTGAAACATTCCCAAACAACATACATGAACTCAAAAACAAACAAAATCTAATCTCCAGCAACATTATTGTGTTCCTAAAGTTTAGTATTGTCTCCTTCTATAATTATGCATACAGATCTGATTAAGAACTGCAGGTAGTAATTAAGCTTCATAAACACTGCAGCAGGCATGTAATATTAAAACTGTAGCAAGTATTTAAAGTGAGCAGATATTTATAGCATTGCTTTGGCAGCTAAACAAATAGGGAGTAAACTATCCCTGCTGACTTTTTTTTTTTAGCAACCATTGGATGGACTGCTGTGGAGTTCATGCTGAATCTAAAAAGCATCACTTAATTCCTGATTTGGATTGGAAACAACGTAGAAGGGCCTTGTCTTTGTTATTTTGTTAGTAAATGATTGTAGGTGTTATTACCTCATCCTATACCTTTTAATCTGATGGGCTCAGCAGATGAAGCAATTCCTGTCATGCCACCCCCACACCCCTACCCCCTTCAATTTCAGTATATTGTTATGCCACAACCACAAACTCACTGCATTTTGTTGGGATTTTGAGTGAAAGACCAACACATAGCAATGCATAATTCTGACGTATGTAGAAGGAAAAGGACACATGGATTAATTAATATTTTATTAATAGAAATCTGGGGTGAAAAGCTTGGCATGCATCTGTATTCAACTGAAGCCAATCATAAATACTGTCCAAATAAGCAGCACTGCAGAGTGCTACTTGCAAAAACCAGCCACCGCAGAGAGCTTCTTCCCCCCAGGCTGCATCTCTGCTGAACACAATGAACAGCCACAGTAGTCGGCTGCTGTGCTATGAAACAAAATAAGTTTATTGGACTACCACAAGATGCCTTTCCTATTTTTTTTTGTTTGTGGATGTAGGCAAATAGTATATTATAGCATATACCAAGCTTGTAACATCTCACAGAGCACAGTAAAACTGTTTATTGAAAGATAAAAGTTCAATTTAAAGTGTATCAGAGCATGCAGCGGTAACGAAAATGTAATTTTTTAGCTGGCTATCCTACACAAAGTGTAAACTACCTCTTCATAATAGCCTAAACTCAACACTACTACAGTGAAACATGGCTGAGGCAGCATCTTGCTGCAGAAATATTTTCTTCACAGATACGGGGAAGAGAAATGGAAGTGCTCATTTAAACACGAGTGACACTAAAACAGCAAAAAAGCACGCTGGAGTGTATGCATTCACTTTAGTGTGATGTGTCTGTGGAGGTTTGAGCGCATTAGACAGGTCAGGTGAGCTCAGTTTACAGCAGAGAGGGACAATCAACCTTTGCTGTTTCATTGAATTCAAAACGCCATTTTGACAAAGGAGAAAGTGTTAGAGGTAATTGTGACAAACAAACTCTTTTCACAAGAGTCATAGAACAAGGTGATTATGCCTCCTTTTGTGCTCCAGATTTATTTTTAGTTGTAGGCTGTTAATTACAAGCATCTTTACCCCAGTGTGGCACTACAAAGTGAGATTAGCTGTCAAGTGTCTCTTTGTACTTGTTACGTTCTCTTGGCATTTTCCACATTTCATTTCTAAGAATCGTATTCCAACAAAATCAACACAGATAAGTAAAGTGCTAACATAGCGTACAAAGTTTTAACTCGATCGATCAAAACTCAAAACTATAACCAAGCTCTTCGCATAAAAGGGGCCTCACTAGAAGGGAAGCCAAACTAAGACGTTGTTGTTGCAAATAATTTCTCAGTCACTGCTCGGAGGGTGTTGTTTCAGGCTCCGCTGAGGGTCAAACACATTTATAATGTGTGGATGAGCTGTCACAGGGCAACACCACAGGGAGAGGGCCTATATTTGCAGGAGCAGAATTTAAGCGTGATCATGAGCCGATCACAAGATGGGTGTGAGAGTAGCACATGACAACCTATTGAAATACAGAGGAGTGAGGAACTGACAGCAAAGACACTACTATTACAGCTTTTTATGCAATAAAATATATTTATTACTACTAAATTGAGAAATTGCTTCTTTAACATTGTGTCTATAATAAAAAAAATGAAAAAATATGTAGATAGGGTAAATAACATATAAACGATCAATTAATTCATTTTAATTAGCATAGAATTATTCTGTGTTTTTACACAGTGGTGGTAGAATCCTGGTTTGAGCCTGTTTTAGTTAATCTGAACAGAGAATTCAGAAATGACTCCGAATCCATTCTGTACAGTTGTTCTTTCAAATTTGCAAGAAATTTGAGCTCTCCATGTCATAACAAGCGATTAAATAAAAAGAAATGAAGAAATTATAAACTTTACATACAAAAGACCAAAGAAATTATATAAACAGATTATGGGATGGATCTCTGTTTACGTGTGAGACAGATCGAAAGTGAAAGGGATTTTATTTTCACAATAACTCCACAACCTTTACTAAAAAAACAACAAACAAACAAAACACACACACACACACACACTTAATACACAATTTTTTTAAACAGTGCAACAGTGGGAAGAATATTATCAAATAAATATATTTAATACTTTATCAAGAGTTGATGCATTTTCTGAGCTTTGAAGATGGTTGTACTTACTACTTATAGTAAGAAGCTATAAATATTCTACTTAACATTACTGAAGGTGAGATTACTCTTGGTGGCATTTCTTTGATCCTTGTGGTATACCTTTGGTCATCAGACAGTGGCACTAACATGACTGGTTTTGTTTCAGCAGCAGAAGTGCAGGGCTGTCTGTTGAAGTAGCACTAAACAAGCTCAAAGTTTTAAACATTTTGTCACATAACCAACCTTAAACCTTAAAATGCTCCATTGGAATTTTATGCAAAATGAAATAAAATCAAAATATATTATGATTTTCGATTGTTTTTACAAACTAGAATCTGGAACTTGTATGCCCTCCCTCATGTAAATATATACAAAATCCCTATTAAATCCTATTACTTCTTCACATGTTTCCTCTGTTTTTGGTCTTTCCTCGTACTTAAATTTTGCAAGTCTGGGAAAAAAAGAACAAGTAAGATAGTCAGAGTAAAAAGAAAAGGATATTTTTAAATCTTACAAAAAAACAAAACATTCGACCCTGTCTGATTGAACACAGATTTCAATCATGACATAACTGTGATTAGCCAATTTTCTGGGAATGCTGAGCTCAATCTCACTAGCTTCCACTACATATCAATTAAATACAACATGAAGTAGGCTGAAAGATATAAAAAAGTCTCTCCCAAAAAGGGCTACAAGATTATTTCTAAAACTTTGGGCATGCATAAGTTACTCTAAGAATGTGTTGACGATTTACCCAGGAGATCACAAAAGACTTCAGAGCAACACCTAAAGTGCTGCAGGCCTCATTTACCTCAGCTGAGGTCTGTTAATAATTTAGCAAGACTATTTCTGATATTATATTATCAAAATTTTCTGACAGATATGAAAGTAATGTAGTGGCTGAAAGGGTGTTATTTTTCTAGAAGGATTTCAATGTGTTTGCCTGCACACAAAAAGGAGAGACCGTCACCTAAAAGTCCTTCGACCAGACAGAGGAAATAAAATGAACAGGGTTATGCACACACAACAGACAACGAAACAATAACTGCATGCAGGCCTGACTGTGTAGCTGGCGAGTAGAAATGTATGGCAGGAAAGGTGAACTCTAAGGGGGTAAGCGTCAGCATGCAAGCAGAGCAGGATTCCTTATTAAAATGTTCAAACTGCTGACTTTACTCTAACCAATACACAGCCCAGCAGCAAGCCTTCATTGAGAGCAGGAGAGTTTCTGACACCATGCACCATGAAGACTATTTTAATATAAATTCTGTAAATAAAATTTCGGGCTTGGAGTACAAAGGATTTTTAGGCTGAATATCTGATTTACTTTTTAACCTGAAACACCTTTTGAAAGCTACAGCCAACACAGCAGACTTGGAAGCTCGCAGATTAAACAAGATATCATAGATTAAAAAAAAAATAGAAAGATGGAGCAGGACCAGAGCTGTTTCCTTCCTGAGACAGACAGTGTCTTTATATTAACACTCAGCATGCAAGTTCCCATAATAATCAACACAGGGGATTGTAATCAGTCTCACCTCCTGCTTTTGCATTCTGCACGTACAAATTATGGGACTGAATGGTCAGACCCCACTGTTCGACAGATGGGACCCAAAGGGGGTGGTCATCCTGAAACAGAACCCTCAGTCCCCCCTGTTCATTGGGATACATGACCTCCAACCTGGAGCTCACCGCATGCTTGATGACTAGCTGTCAGAGGCCTCTGAGAGGAATGGAGAGATACGGGGAATAGTGTAGCCACCAGCGTCAAGCCATCATACTGCAAACATGAATTTTCTAGGTCAGCTAACACTTAATCCTTACCTTCTCATCAGAGGCTAAATACATTATTCAACAATGTTGTTGTTGAATAATAACATTAATAATGCATTTGTGAACAGTGTTATAATACGGATGTTATTCTTAGAAATATATCAATATATTTTGTTCATGTACAGTGGACCTAATAGGTAATGATAGTTGAGCCCCCTCCCTCCCTCAGCTGAAAACTCTAATTAAAGCCTGAACCTGATTCACAGAGGTGAAGATGCCAGGATAGGGCGTATAAAATATTAACCTATGCAGTGTTAATAGTATTCATACATCCACACTGAATATATTAAAACACATATATGTGGAAGTATCTTACACAGTGAAACTGCCGAATACAAATTTTTATTTATGTATTTATTTGAACAGGCAGTTAGAATGTAGAAAATGTGTTCTTGAAAACACATTTCCCATTTGAAGATAAATTAAAGTAAGAATAATTAATTCGGACCTTCCATCTACATCCCAGCAAGATGTGCACTTGGCTTAAATTCAGTTATTCTCAGGACAGTAGAGTAATCAATCATATTTTGTGATAAGTAGGTTTAAGTAAGTATTTCTGGCAGTAGATTTGAACACCGATGTTCTTTCACAACATTTAAAACAGCACATTTTCTTAAAATCATTTCACATCTGTTAGTTTCACAAGGATCAAAAATATGATATGCAAAAATAAGACATGTTTTAAAGTGAGCTAAGGTGAGGCTTCTAATAAATGCTGCCGCTAAATGTTCATTTTATGTCTTTATTGCACGTAAATGTGTTTAAGAGGAACAGTTTACACTCTATAAAACAACTTTATGTTTTAATAAGACAAGCTGTGCTCACAGCTTGTTGTTCAATAATTAATTTAGATTTTAAAAAAATAATAACAGACTTTTACTACCATATGCTACAGACATTTACAGCTTACCTCACAGTCTTATGTTTTCCCTGCAGAGAATACTAAGCACAGCAACTTCCAAACAGAGGAGTTGCTGGTTGTTGTTAGGATCTCAGATGCTGTTGTGCTTCCAGTTCATACCCAGCAGTATTCTTCAACCACCAGAGGGCATGTCACTTTTTAATAGTTCCTGCAGATCTACATATGTATATTGTACATCTAGCATATGCTTCGGATTGCACAAGTTCAGTCCCACGTCATGTTAATAATACAAAGCTGGCAGAGTTCTACCTACAGAACATGAGCTGATGTGTTGTGCTGAGAATTTGTAAAAACAGCTTGAAGAGCTTAAAAAGCTGTTCTCAGATTGACCTGTTTACAGGCATGAGTACCTCTCAGAGGCCGTACTAACTAAACCAGAAAGTCTCCAAAGAACAAAATAACGTTTGTCAACGTTTGAAGCGTTTGCTGTCCTAAAAGGACATGCATCAATGTTTGAAGAAAAAAAAAAAAAGTTTCTGCACAATTTACAAGACAAATTACCGTATTTGATGCGCTGGAGAAAGCAGGGAATTAATGCATATTATTAAACTACACCAAGTTGTTACAGCAATCATTCTTTCTCCACTCCATTGATAATGTTCAAGATGCTTGACTATACTAAATAGTTGAACATTGAGCCGGGGAATACATTTCTGAAGCGGGGTAATGTGTCTGTGTTGATTTAATGACCAAACTATAAGAATGAATCATGTCGTTGCAGGTATTACAAGTCTGTGCCTTAGGCAGCCAGTGATGATTGATAACTCAGATGATTATGTTTTGCCAGTGGGAGATGGAGGAAGAGTGGGAATGATGGGAGGAGGAAGAGAAGAGAGGGCATAATGACACGGATGATAATTACTGAATTGCTATTACCTGAGATTTAAGCAGGCCAGATCTACTCTCCGTCCTAGATACAGACTTTAATGCATCTAACATTAAAAGTATTTAATTAGTCTAAAATTTCTATATAAATTGAATAGCATGATTAAGTAAAATTGTGATTACCAGTTGTTTATAAACACAAATCATAGAAACCTAAAATTCTTGTTTTCATTTCACTAAAGCTTTGCTTGTATGCCTATGCAATTATGAATCCCCTAAGACCCTGAATTCTGGGAGTTATTGCACCATGTGAATCAAGTCTGTTTCTCATACTTTGTTCTCTACTTAGTTGCAACAACAACAAAAAAAAAGTTTCATTTTTTATACTTAATGTTTGCTTTTCTGACACAATTCATAGTCATCTGTTGAAAATGACTCCGAGGGCAGATCAACAACACATTCAGGAGATCACAAAATTAGCCAGAAGTCGATCTAAAGCACTGCAAGCATGCTCTTGCCTCAGTTAAGGTCAGTGTTCATGATTAAACAATAAGGAAGAGATTGGACAAAAATTTGCTTGCGTACATCGGGAGAGTTCCAAGGCTACATCTACTGCTGATGAAAAAAAAGAAAAGAAAAAAAAACCCACCAAGGACCAACTCCTAAAAACTGCCTAAAAACATTTTCATAATCCACAGGTTGTCTGGGAAATATTCTGTGAACTGTCAAGATAAATAGGCAACTTTTAGAAAGTTTCTGAGGTGCTATGTTAGTTGTGATAAATGGGTAACTATTGATCACTAATATAACTATTTATATTAACTATTATCTATTTAATGGGCAAAGAATCGCACAGCATGTTATTAGGTGTGAAGAACAGTTATTTCCCATAGAGCTAGGTTAGTTTGAATTATTTTTTCCTAACTAAATAATCCTCTGCAACATGTTTTTTTTCCTGAAATAAAAAAAAAATAGCAGAGTGATGTAAAAATGTGACCTAAAAGCAGTGAAGAACAAAGAAATCTGTAAGAGGGCAAATGTAAAATATGTATTTAAAATATTTTTGATGACAATGTTTAGTTAGTTTAAAAAAACTGAAATGTAATAGGATAAAAAAAATTTATAACTATTTTGATATTTTAATAGTTTTGACACATTTATATTTGTATATATTTGTATATATTTTGAGCTAGTTTTTTCTGACTAGAAGTAATATTAAACTTTTGAAGTGGCACAGCCAGAGTCCTGACTTGAATCTGTGGAGAGTCCAAATTGGCTCGTCGTTAAAGACGAATCATCATACCATTAGAATAGGAAGGTTTAAATTGCTATTAATGCAAATCAAGTTTCTAAGTTTCTTTTTGACAAGAGCAGAGAGAAATTTTGCCATGGATTATTTTTAAATATTAGTATTTAAAGAATATTTAACCCTCCTGTTATGTTCCGGGTCAAATTGACCCGTTTTAAAATTTACAAATTAAAAAAAAAAAAATAGAAGCATTTTTTTTTGCATGAAACGTTTTCTATTTGTCTTAATAGGTGCACTCTAGACATAAGTTGAAAATTTATTCATGTTACACATTTGTACCAAACCCTAGGTCTACTTTTTACATCGATACTGTTCGGGTCAATTTGACCCGGCAGTCAGGTTAAAGTGCAAAAAAAGATTTTAAAATGTCCAATTCTATATGTTTCCTTGCAGTTATGAACCATATTTCACCACACACACACTCACACACGCACACACGCAACCACACACACACAAGCCCACTTTCTCACTATTCTCTTTACTTCACTAGGAAACTGCGAGAAAGCAGGTGTTCACACAACCTTTGACGGGAATCTTTTCTGTTCCTGTGGACAAACTCCACCCACTCTGAGTGACACTCAGCAGAAGTGGATGAAAACATAAATACTCTCTGCATGACTCATTTATCTTGATTTTAATGAGCGGGTCAATTTGACCCAGAACAGTATGTGTGTCTCAAGTTCAATTATAAAGATCACCCTTTGGTAAAAAAATAAAAGTATAATATAAAATAATTTACCAAAGGTCAACTTCAAGGAAATTATTGTTTTTTTGTGTCTAGGTTTTTTTCAGTGGACATTAAAAATCTAAATTCCATTTTTTATGTCCAAATGAGTAAATGAGCAGGTTGTCGTCATTGATCCTTAATTTCTGAGAAATAATAAAACATCATTGCACAAATATTGATTGAAATGGTTAGTATTGGAGTTAATAATCAGATACAAAAATGTTTTGGAGGAATTTTTTGGTTTCTGACACTATTGCATGATTAAACACTCCCTGGGTCAAATTGACCCACGAACATTTTTGCTGTACCCTAGAAACGAACATAACAGGAGGGTTAAAGAATTATATGCAGGCCAACAATTAAAAAAGAAGAAAAAAAAAAAACATTAGCTGATCAACAAAATGTTTCCCTGAAATTTTGCTGTGTCACTTTGACATCAGCTATAGAGCAAGCTGCTCTATACTTTAGCAAGCTGCTTTAGTATAGAGCAGCTTGCTAATAACAACTCTCTTCTTGCCATCCCAAATCATACCTGACAGTAAACTGTGGCACTCTCATCATGTCATAGCGGCTAAAAGAAAGAAAGTAAACCCCCCCTGCAACATAAAAGCTGCTTACTTGACCCACCAGGGGAGCAGCAGCTCTTCTGGCTGCTGCTAAGTTGCCCAGGGTTGGAGCTGTTGACCTTCAGTAAGCTGGAATAAACATCCATAGATGCACAAGCAAAGTCATATCAAGCAGAATGACTTCGTTTTTCCTGTTTGCCATCGGAGTATTTATAGACTCTTAGGATCTGCTTGTGTGCGCTGTTGCTGCCTTGTGAAAGACTCGGAGCCACCTGATGAGAATGTCGGTCAGTCACACTCCAGCAGCGACAGACTGATAATCACTTGCCAATTAACTGGTGTGCAGGCCAAGAGAGTCTTGGGATATCAACCATCTGCAAGACCTGTGACTCCTGCCTTGACTCCTTCATTATGGAGTTGAGGAGGCGAGAGGTCAGATAACCCTGTCCTGCAAGGGTCAAGGACGCAGTGACTAAAAGTTGAATGTAAAACAAGAGACAGCTATAGATATTCTTCAATACTCCAGAAGTTGTTTTGTTATATCATTGAAAAAAAGTAATGGCTTAGTTATGAGTTATATATGACATAATTAATATGATCTACTCCTTACTAGGTTGTAAGATTATCTAACTTCAAGTGTATAAAAGCACGATATAATTCCCCAATGCCATTATTTTCAAAACGATAAACCTGAAATTTGAAAGATGTCTGAGTTAAAATAACATTAATCAATTTTTTAACAGCTTGGGGTATATCCTTTAGCAATAACTCCCAGTGGTTAGTATCTGTAGAAGAGCCTTCATATTGTTTTTTTTAAGATTGCTTTTGCCTTGATTGTTGGGTTTTGGTTTTAAATTGTAATGTGTTTTAATTATTCCCTTCATATTCATTTTTGTTCTTAAAGGCTTGCCATATTCATTTCAAATCTGTTCAAGCTGATTTCAAGCTTGAACAGATTTCAAGCTGTTTGTTTGAACAGCTTGAAATCTGTTTGTTTTTATACACTTGTGCTTTTGAGTTTTAGAATCTGGAAAAGAGGAGGTCATATTTATTATGTCCTGATGTCTAAAATTGATGAAATGAGAGAGGAAGTACTTTGTTTTGAGAACGGCCAAATAATTAAGAATGTTTTAGCAATCCTCCCACCTCTTTTAGAGAAAAGGTAAGAAGAATAACTAATGGGTATATGAAAAATCGAATTGACAAAACACTCATACCCTAAATCCATTCATAAGACAAATTAACCTATTTTTTATTTTCCCATTATTTCTAAGCGTAGTGAAAGGAAGCAAGGCTTTACTAAAAGGAGAAGAAATAACTTTTAATTTTGAGGGAGGTGACAAAACTGACACAAAAGTAAAAGGAGAGCAAAGAAGCATATTAACCAGGCAGGTGAAGAGGAAAAATGATGGAGAGTAGAAGAGGCTTATTAAAATGGGAGTAGTGAGGCGACGCAGATCGTTTTTATGCCAGAGTTGCCAGGGACCAATCCTCCTGTTTTGGCTGGCAGATGGGTCCTGTCTTGGCGCCGCCTGAAAGATGGCGCTCAATGCCGACACCTTCCCTAGGAACACACACAGACGGAGACAGAGACACACACACAACCACGACGTTCTCCTGCAATTTCACTTCTTCACTTGCCACCACAGCCACAGTACTGACAGATTGAGAGCAAAGACGCGGGCAGGTAATCAGCTCAGACACCTGAGAGCAACCCGAGGATCCCTGCAGGTGGAAAGAACCGCTGGCTACACTGCAAGACCCCAATTAGATCTAAATAAAGGACCCATTAAAGAGACATTACGAAACAAGTCACTTATGTCAGTTCTTAATGAACAAAAATGACAAACACACAGCAAATCTAACACCTGAGCAATATTGATTTTGGACAGCATCTTAGTTGAAGAAGTTGTGACTTTGGAGCGTGTTAGTACGCTCTTTGTTTCATTGTGAAAAGTCTTACTTAAAGGTCTGCCCATGCCCATACTCTTGAACAAAACTCAAGGTTCTGATAACTTTAAATATCTAATACTTCAAATTTGAAGCCATTTTGTTAAGATATGAGGGTTATTTGTAAAGAGTTTAAATGGCAGCTAGGATGAAACAAATCCAACCTCCTGTTAGGTTCAGATCAAACTCTCAATAGACTTTATTTACTCTTTAATGTTCTGCAACAGTTTTCTTGTGTATAGGTATAACTTGTTTGTGGTACAAAATCTCTTAAAGTGTACGCATTTTTACCAGACCAGATGACTATGCAAATCGCCTTGTGGCTACAATGTAATATACCACTATCAGTATGTGGGCGTGTATGTGTGTGGGTGAATGAATGTGGAGAAAAGCGCTTTGGAGTCCTCTGGACTAGTAGGTGCTATGGATGTACTGGTCATTTACTATTATAGCACATAATAATATTGATAAACTTCATCCTATAATGTCTGTGGTTCAAAATACGACAAAAATTAGATCAAAACATAAATATACCCCTACATACAAATATTTAGGTACAGAATCGATAGAATTAAGGATTAACCAAGAATCTTAAAACTTAACAATGAACTGAACACCAAGAGTGAAAAAAATATGAAGTAAAACAAAACCAAAATGCCAGAGATTATGACTCACACAGGCAACAAAAGACGCCCACTCTAAATTCCCCTTTCTGATGTTAAAACCTGAACTCCAGGCAGAGTAAAATGTGTTTTGTAGACTACAGGCTGAAATCACTGGGTTACAACTGTGATTGCTTTTTTAAAAATTATTTCTAACAACTGATGCGGCCTCACAAGCAGCTTTTCAAATCCTAGAGTGCATATGTGAGAGTTTGAGCGAAAGACCGAGTCAGAAAGCCAGAGATGGGTGGAGACTAGTTCTTCTATCTGAAATCTCAGCTTCCATCAGGACCAATCAATACAATCCTGCAGAAATGCTGTCACAACAGAAAGAATCACCCCACCGTGCACAGAATACACAAGCATATAGTGAAGCTAGGTTGCTCAATGTTTAAACCATTGACTGAATATTTTTATGTGATGTGAGTTCAATTGTCAAATAATTGTAAACATAGACAGTTTGCCACTGTTCTTTGTGTCCAAAATAGATGGAAGAAATTTCAACCTCCCACATTAATATATTGAATATTTTTATGTAACAAAGCTTCACAGGTGTTTTGAAAACTTAAATTAAAAAAATAAAGCCAGTGCTGGCATGTCCTAGACTGCATGCTGTCTGACTGTGGGCAACAATTTCTGATTTTTGGAAAGAGAAGGTTTTCTCCCTGGATTTTCCAATTTACCCCTCAACTAGTCATGGAAACTGTTAGTTTTGCAATTAACTTTGTTTAATGAAGGCCAAAATTATAGGTGTTTGTCTCATTTGACCAGAGCTCCATCTTCCATGTTTTCTGTATGTCCAACATAGTTTGTGGCAAAACGGCACACATGAAGTCTTCATGGATTCTTTTAACAATGACTTTGTTTATACCACTTCTCTGTGAGGCCTGATGGGTCATTCCAACAAGTGGTCAGAGACAAAATTATCCTTTTTGGAATAAAGCTTTCATTAATGTTTTCTATGTTTGTTTTTTGATTTTTTTAAAATAAAAAAATAAAAACCCTAAGGTCTTCGCAGAACAGCTGCGAGGTGGACTTTATCTACTTTGCTAACTTCTGAAGGCAGTCTTTTGATGGGGATTTTTATTTAGGGGGATCAGAGAGCAGATTTGTTCCTGCTACACAAAGTGGCATATTGGCTGACACTGAATAATAGATATCATTTTCTGTGGGTCACATTCATCTTCACTGATACCTTTTCGAGAAACAAAGATAGAGGATGAAAGAAACATGTAGAGGCACATAAATGGTCAATAAGTAACAAATGGAGAGAACAACAAGGTGGAGAAACAAAACCCAAGGTCATCAGAAGAAGCAAACACTGAAGCAGGACTCAGAAAGACAACCTGAAAATGATGTGAAAACCGAAAAGATAAAACTTATCTCCAGAAGCTGGCTGGCTTCTCAGAGTATCTGGGATGGAACAGTGAACTAGAGGATGGGTGTGAAGTGATTAAAGAATTGCTTTGGTCCCATGAGAACTAACAGCTATCTCTGCTCATACAGTCTTCACCCAGGACATATTATCTCACCTTTCTCCTAGTCTTTATTTCTCAAGACTGTGTTGTAGCAGCTGGCTTCAGTGTCAGTGTGCGTGTGCTGCGCTGAGATCTGCGGAAACGATACAGCAGGGGGACAGATGTTGAGACCAAATGGCCGTCAGTGCCGACACACCCTACAAACTCCGCAGGAAGAAAGGTCTAATTTCACACGAGTGCTCTCACCTGTGTTTGCTCATGTTAATACAAATATGGCCAGTCACTGAAACCCCTCAATAGCATCATGATAGCAAACAGAAAAAACTCAGACTATTTGCCATCTAGTGGTTACTGAACCACCCACTGGTTTTGAGATACATAGGGGCAGAGTTTTTTATTAAAATATGATTAATTTCAATTAATTAATTACAGACGCTGCAATTAAGTCAGTTAAAAAAAAAATCTCAACAGCTTTATCCCTGATTTATCTGAGTTGTTCCTTGGTGTTCATGGCACTGTTTATTCACCGATGTTCTCTGTCAATCCACTGAGGTTTTCACATAACAGCCAAATCTACACAGAGATTGAGTTGTGAAGATTCAGCTAAATCTCTGATACCTTATTAGACAAGGTAGCAGACAAAAAAAAATAAAAAATTCTTTATGCAAGCTACATGTTTCATATTTTTTCAAAGTGAATCCTTTGAAAACTCTGTTTACCTTCTGAAAATGATGCACTACTTTGTGTTGGTTTGCTACAGGAAGTCTATTTAACATTTTGTGAAGTTTGGGGTTAATAATCTGAAAAAAATCAAGAGGTGGCAGTACTTTTTTATTGCTAGTCTTGATGCATTACAGCGTCATAAAATCTACACTGATTCCAACCGTCACACTACGCAAGCACACAGGATGCACAAGCCGTTCACTCAACCACACAAACATCGTCATCGGTGGATGCACACGCTGAAACAAGGTCACTTTGGGCATCAGTGTGTCCAGCGGTGTTGAATATTTGGACTGGAAACTGCGCTCGGTGCCACGTCAAACAATGCCCCGCACCAAACAGTTGTCAACAGGATTTGGTGGGTTTGCAGATATTTTTATTCACTCACACATTTGCCGTCAGAAGAGCCAAGTCTGTTGTCTGAGGACAAACTGGAGAAGAGACCAGCAGCGCATTGCCTTTGTTTGTCTGATGATGCTGAATGTGGTTATTGACATAAACAAAACAAGAGAGAAAAACAAAGCGCAAAAGTCCAAAAGAAAGAACGCTTTTTCTTTTCTTTTTTTCATTTGGAAATGTTAAGAAAAATGATTATTTTCTGGTGCTTAATACAGTTAATCTTACAACATGTGTAAAGGTATAGCCAACACTCTTATTTGGAACAGTTTTCTGTTGAGCATTGGGGAATTCAGCTGAATAAGCAGGCCGAAGCAGGGCCCTTTGCCTCCCCCACACACAGAGTAATAAATTTACATTCCGATAGGGGGCAAGAGACTTCTTGGCGCCTCTTCCCGTACCAGACGGAGATGAACGCGAAGTGGTCCGCCCTTTTACTTAGACAAAAACCAGACATCTGAGCTGTAATGAGGGGAGTGTCCAAGTTTTTCTGAGTCCCTGAGGGAGTTTCTAATTGGTCAAAGAACAGAACGCCTTCTTTGCATATATTAAAGTGAGGAAACACCTACTCAGTATAAAGTTACATGTAACGCTAAAATAGAGAGAGTTTTTTCCATCTTTTCTCCACGTGGGCGCCTTTGTCTGTCTCTGTGTTTCGTGTGTGTCTGTTTCCCCTTGTCTGTTGTTATTTTGTGATAAAATGTAGATCTCTGTACCTCTGCAGCTTCGTTAACTGATTCATGCGTTGCTTTGTATGAATTAAACTCTGTGATCTGTGACGTCAACACGCCTTGTTGTAGTTTCGCTTTACAGCTGCCCTGCTGCTCGCCGAGATGACCCGGCTTTTAAGGAAGATACGAGCCAAACGTTTTGTTCAAAGTTTTAACAAATATTTCTTCCTTTACAGAAACTTTAGTACTTCATGTTCAGAACAGATATGTAGAATAAGAATGATAAGAATGGGAGGAAAAAATATCGGAAAAGTTACAGAAAACAAAGTGGATTTTTTCCCCCTTACATTTAAAACCACACTGTAATGCAACAAGTCAGTGACTGCTTGATCCCTTTTGCTGACCATCAATCTCCACTGACACATGATTAACTGTGATACCTCTGCTGGGTGTATCTTTGCAGAGAACAGCTCCCTCTTTGTTTACAAGCACACTGACAAATCCTGAGATGCGTACAGATGTGCGGTTCCCTTGTAACTGTTCTGTTTTTCAAGTGTCATACAGCCATCTGTCATGCTTCGATGAGGGAAATACATTTACAGTGCCACATCTCTGTTGGACTTCCTCGATCTAAATCCGAGGAGCCTCGAAGGGATAAGGAAGCAGAACCAAAGCTGCAAAACGTCACAGGGTTGTAGCCTAGGGACACAAACATGACAGCTAAAATCTGAAAATGGAAGTGCCACGGTAAATTAAACTAAAATGAACAAGTGAAAGACATACATTTAAAGAAAGTGCATCAAATTTTGTTTCATTAGCAAAAGAAAAATATAAAACTCATTAGTGACGACTGTAGTATTCTAATTTACCTGCTTATTCCTTTAAGTAAATGTAAACCGTAAACTAGCAAGTAGTCCATTGTGTGATATTTGGTATTCTCTCCTTCTAAGTCATCCATATCGTCCTTATCGTTCTCATTTTTACAAAGCGATCATTTTCTGGCAAGTTCAGATGCTTGTACTTTTAGACTGAAAGTCTCAATCCTTCACAGACCGATAGCCAGCTTGGGGTTACGATTCCTGCATTGGGGTTAAGTTTTCTGCGCACTACCTCAGTACATTGTGGGAAAACCTGGAATTGAAGCCACAACCGTCCAGCTGCCAAACAGATCATCTCTCCATAGACCTACAGCCATGTAGATGCAGTCTAACACTTCTTTCCAATGCAGAGTACAAGACGAGGGAGCGTCATACTTCATAAAAGTGACAAAACTCATTTTTAGGCATGCCATCACACATGGAAAGACAGAAAAAACCGTTGAAGTGTAGCGTAAAGGGCTTACCAAAGTAAATCTCTTTCAATGTTTAGTGAAAATTTTTGACCTCAGACAAAGATTTTGACATTAAGCAATTTACTGGTTTTGAAAAAATAAGGATTTGAAGGCGCTAGTCTGGGGTCACCAGTGGGAAACAAATTGGTGGGAGGATAATGGCTCAACTGGACCAAAGGCAGCAAAATGGCTGTGTGGTAAAAAGATAACGGGGAGAACTACAGTTGTCCTTCTCAGAGATAGACAGAATAATAGCCACAAAACATAATTTTGCTTATAATGAGACTGAAAGGGCAATTTGTCGATGTTTAGCAGAGAAATAAATTTAGTGTGGTATTTTTATATTTAGAAGCTTGATTATTAGTTTAGCAAAATCACTTTTGCCAAAACGTGGTATGGGTCGGGGTTCTAGCAGGAAGGATCATTGTTGAGATAAAGCCAGAATGGTTCCTGGGAGTGGAGAGGTGCTGCTTTGGCATCAGTGGATGTTACACTGTATTCTTTACTGTTCACTCAAACATTGGTAGTGCAATCTTTGGCACATTTTCAATAAAATAAACAATAAGCAGTCTAAAAGAAGTATGTATTTTTTAGAGGATGCAAATGGAAAATAAAAAAACACAACTCCTTTGAAGATAACTTCTTTGGTCATATATTTTATTTCAAAAATAGATAATTATGTTCTAACTATTATAGGTCTAACCACATTCTGAGTTTTTAAATTTACTTTATAAAACTTGGCACTGCTAATGAGCACTTGATAAGAGGTGATTTTTAATCCTACACAAGGTGTTCTCCTCCTAAATTTGGCAACGAGGGGCTGCTCTTCATTTGCAGCTTGACGGCTCTGTTTCAGAGGGGCATCCCCGTCGGCCAGCAACGATGGCTGCGGAGAGGCAGCGGAGTGACTGACGACTTGGAGACTGTCTGTCAGACAGAGTGATGGCTCGGAGACACTCGGTGACAGATCAGGCGAGACGAGGGTGAAAAACAGAAGATGAGAAGGAGGAGGAGAAGGGAATCCTGGCAGCTTTGTCTTTCAGGCTGGGTAGATATGGGAAATGGGGACAGCAATAAAAATAAAAAAATAAAAATAAATAAAATAAAACACTTGTACACTCGAGTGGTGAATGCGTTTTTTTTTGTGTGAAAATCAGCAGGCAACTATACTTGTTGACAATGTTTTTCAAGATGGATGAAACACATAAATTGTGCTCCACGATCCTTCATTAAGCTTTTCATCCGTGCAATGCTGCTCAACAACATCAGCGATGGTCTGCAGTCGGTGTGAAAGCTCTCACCCAGGGACATAATGAACATCCTAATCAGCAAAGTAAGTAATCAGCAAGTATCTTAATTAGGTTTGAAGAGCAGTGCTTCAATCAGTCAAGCCTCAACCTGTCCCATTCTGCAGGAGAGGATGTACGACAACTCTTGTAAGCATTTACACAAAGTGGCACAAAGCAGCTATCGTCACAAAGAGATCACAAGTTTGTGAGATGCATACTTCTGTTTCAAAAGCATGGCACTTTTTAAATGAGTGAAAATGAGCTTCTATGATGTTCATCGTTTGCTTATAATTGAGACACTTCCTTCTTATAACCTTGATCTCAACTACACACCAGTGGAGATCAAGTTTAATATCTTTGGAAGTTGCACAGAAACTCATGCCTGCAAACCTCAATGAATTAAGCACATTTTGTCAAGAGGAGTGGGAAGAAAGGCAATATTATTGCCAGCACTGTATTACAGGTGAATGGCAAAAAATTATATTTAAAAAGCCAATTTATTTCACGAATTCAACTGAAAATACAAAACTCATATCCAGAGTTAACATATAGAAATGACTGTGCTGCCTTTGGGGATGGTAAGAAACAGTTGAGTTACACCAGCAGATGACAAGACTCTCCAAATCATCAGTGACTGTGGAAACTTCACACTGGATCTCAAACCACTTGGATTCTGAGCCTGGTTTGTTCTCCTTGTGAAGGGTGTGAGTGACAGTCTGCTTGACACCTTTCATTTCAGTCTTCCCCATATTGCTTAGTGTGAGCCATGACGTAACTTTTCTATATCAAAAATCAACATATGATTTTCTTGGTCATGTGTAATACTCAAAAATTTCAGAGAAACTGAATTTTGGTCTTTCATTAGCTGTAGGCCACAAATCACCCAGGAAAACAGAAACAAATGCTTGAAATTTCACAGTGTATAACAAAGCTAGTAGCATCACATTTTAAGTGATTTACAGAAAACAATGACAGTTATTTACTCAATTCTGATTAACTGACACGTACCGGCAATGACATATGTTAATGTGGAAGACTTAAAATGAATCATGGAGATTACTAACTCATTGGTAAACATGTCAGATAAGATGTATGGTAATTTGGTTAAGGAATTTGGCTTTTTCTGTGAAAAGGAGATGATGGCTATTACTTGCTTCAAAAAGTACAGGTAAAAACCATCTTCGCATGCCTTCTCTTATATTTACAGGCAACTGCTGTCCTTTTGTATTGGCACACTTCTAGTACTTGTATAAAACCTTTGGCATCTCTTGTTGCAGACTGGCAGCCAAAGGAATGTGCACCTCTATTTTAGTGATTACAAAATGCATTTCTCTTTGCTTTAACACCAAGCCATGCTCCCTACAAGATGCACTGCAACTCCAAAATGCAAGTGTTTTTTTAAAACAATTATTACCAGCTAGCCAAACTCAGTCAAAGTTCTATCATCATGATGGTTTTGTTTAACTGTCAAGGTTAAACTCGCCACATAGGAGACCAGGATAAAAAACTATGTACCATATGTTAATTTTCAAGGCAAAACTGATCCCACTTAAAAGTGAGGCCAAAATATAGATTTTGTATGCTGATTGTCAATCCAACTTATTTCTACCATTAATTGCCTTATTATTGCAGTGTTCCAAAACTAAAGTGTCTGGCTACAAGGTTGAGACTTATCCCCAGCTAAATTTGCACCTTGCTCTGTGGAAATATGAATTCATTTACATATCCTCAGTAACAGAGCAGTCAATCATCCCGGTGTTAGGCAAAGTGCTTCTCCTGGGGTCAAACGTGGTTTACACTCTGAGGGTTTGCCTCTTCTCGGGAATCCAGGACAAGGAGCAGAAGTGAGTCGCATTAGGCTACGTGTTCCTTTTTTGCTTTGTCTTTGTGTTAAAATGAATTAGCTCATTTTAACACAAATGAGCTAAACTTGATTGTTTAAAAAGTATTTATGTTTTCTTAGTTTATACAAAGCACAAAGTTTGTTTTTCTTCCATAAAAAAGTACTCCCATATTCTGTTACTGTGTTCCAAGTCTCTTTTTCCAGGTGGAAACTATTGCAACCATTAAATTTGTGTATTTAGCTTTTTTCTTTTCCATAAAATGTAGTACATGTTTCTGTGCTGGCTGTGTCTCATACCTCTATGGGGGTCCATAACAGAGCCATTAATGCCAATAACCATCTCACTTAGTTGTTTGCCTTTCCCATAGAAAACATTGGCACAGTATATCTGCTTAGTTCTCTGGGTGATTGATGGAGATATTCCTGCCTTTATTTCATGTTTACCTCTATAGAAAGCTCTCATTGGTTGGTACTTCTCTGTTCAGCTGTCTATTTCCAAGATAAAGCCATTGACAGAGCTATTACTGCCATCACATTTATGTAGTCTTCTTTTATTTGCTTTTCTCCTGTGAAAGTAGTCCTGGCCCACTTTCTTGTACTTAGCTCTGTCTCTTCTTTGTGTTATTAGCGATGTGTACTTTCTCATTTTTTGTTTCCACAGAAAGTATCTCTGGTCCAGTGTTTCTTTGTTAATTTCTCTTTCCTGCAAGAAATCATTGATGGAGCTATAGCTTTTAGTAAATTTGTGAACTTTTTGCAAAGCACTTTTGCAATGTTTTGATCACCTCCTTCCTGCCATTTCAACTTCCAATAAGTCATAAAGATGACCACCCAAACCAAAACCTTCCACTGGTGCCACATTCTTGCTCATAATAAGAGTCCTGCAAAGTCATTGCTGACATTTGCTGATAGCATTTTTCTTTTAAATCTAGCAAGTATGTAGGTTAAGAAAATACCTATCAGTTGTCTTAAAAGTGTGTCCTATATTTTATGTTGCATACCATGGTATAATCAAAGAATTTCATTCTGGACAGCTCTGGTTTACTAAATATAATTTCCCAGGGAACTGAGTCAGACTTACCTCTCCAAGCAGCTTATAACGTCTGCATCTTATTTCTGACTGAAAGCATTGCTCAACAGGTTGGGACACTTACAAAATCTTTAAGCATGAGACAAATTCCAGTCACAGTTAATGAGCTTTGTGACCCAAAACTTCTCAATGGAAACTTTCAAAACCTGATAATATGGGTGTGCTGTCTCTTGCTTTCACACTCAATCTCTTTCGCATTTAAAACTGAGAGATAAGGTGAGAAGAGTTTTGATTGGTGCTCTGACCATCTGCGTACCGTTGTCCCCTCCTCTAATTGACTTCCTGGTGTTTCCTCCCACAGTGATAATCTCCAATCAGCCATCTGCTGTGTCATTTCAGCGCACCACTACTCTGCCCTTCCCTCCACCCCTTCTCCATCTCGCCCCTCCCCTCTGCCCCTGCTGGAAATGCCAATATGTTCTATTTTCTCAAAACAGCCATTTAACATGAAGTATATAAAAAAAAAAAACAATTTGCCCTGACCTGTCCTGCCTTACATAGTTTTTATGTCACAACATAAATGGGGAGGTGTGCTTTGTGGAAAGGCCCTCCTGTGATGGACGTAATACACTAGGACAGATGGCGTCCCCACCCTCCGACCCCACCACTGCACACAAAGGCATACGCATGCACAGACGCATGCCTGAAGCACAGCCTGAGCATTTGGTCCTGATTGTTATTGCCTGTTCCAGTACCAGCCTTATTCTGTCGCTCAGAGCAGTAAGAGCGAGCTACATCTGTGCTGCGTTCACTTGTGATCTGGGTCCAGAAATAGAATTGTATTTTAAAAAGGACATTCTGCGCAACCTTTGTAAAAAAAAAAAAAAAAAAACAGAAAAAAAAAAGGTATTTTTTGTCTGGCTTTCAATTGCTTGCATTGGCATTTTGTATCATGTCATGAAAGGGCAACAAGTGTGAATTATTGCAAGTCTGTTCTCTAAGTCCTAAACTTTTAATTTGAAATCTTAAGCATGTAATCAAAATACTTTCAAAAGCGGTACGCCAGAATAAATAGCCGGAACTACATTTTAAAAGTGTTACAACATGTGTGCAAATGTTGGTTTTTACAACATTAATTAAAACAAAGAACACTATTACAACGCCATGAAGAACAGAATCCAAATGCATATTTTTACTGAGGAAAGCCAAATCATTTCCTCAACGAAAATAACAATAAAGCAATAAAATCAAAGACCAGGAGTATATTCACAAGGACCATGTAGAGACATTCTGGACTACAACAAAATGGTCTAATAGCGTTAGACAGAGTTATATAAGTTGGAGGGTTGATTATGGAATAATAAAAAGGTGGCTGATTAGAAACTGAGTGCAGCTGTGAGGGAAGGCAAGGAACTGAAGTTGAACTGAGGAAATTCAAAAAATGGTTGAACAGGCAAAGTGGGAGACAATAAACCGCAATGTAAACAGACCAGCCACACAATCCATCATAAGAAAGCTTAAGATTCAAACCAAAATTGTGATAAGAACACAAAAGCAACTGTGAAACAAGTCAATAGAAAATACAGGTTTTCAAGAACTAGGAGAGAACAAATAACTAGTTAAGTTAAGAACAAGATATTTTGAAACAAAGGAAAATACAAACAGACTTGACCTCACCATAGTGAGCTTCAAAGTCCCATTGTACTGTTGGGTGCTGATTTGTTAGACAATTTAACTCCAGACTATGCTTTCACTTATTTCATTTTCGGTGGCCAATGAATATTCAAGGATTTTAAGGATTCAAGGATCCTTGAAATTGTATTTGTGTGAATATAATTTATATAATTAATACATATGAATATATAATTATTAATATAATTAATTATAATTAATAATTATAAATGGATAATTGTTAATATAATTTAATATAATGTACGCTAACAAAAGTAACATAATCACTCTTTAACATTTTGCGAGTGTAATCTTGGTTGATTTGTGCTCGTTTACATACATCCAATTTCATTTATGGAAATGGCATAACCTAAAGCCTTAGTGAAATTGAGAATCATCAGTAAAATTAAAATTGTGTTATGTGCCTTTTAAAATGCGACTAAAAAGCTATTTTCCTCAAAGTTATAATGCTTTTTATAATTTAAGACATCAAATGTGTGACTGTTATTAGAGTATGTTGGGTTTATTAATCTGTTAGTGCCACTTTAGATTTTTAGACACAGTTATATGGTATTACCATCTGGCTATAAAAAACGTTCTATATTGTGTTAGTTAAGTATTTTTAATTTATTTTTAATATGAATTTCAAAGATGAAAGAGCTATGAAAGGATTAATTTTAGAATAAACAGAAAGCAGTATAAGGTAAACGAAATTATTCATAAAATAGAATTTTAACAGCAAATAAGCATATGGAGAACAAGCATAGGAAATAAGCATGCTGGCCTAATCAGATCTATACAAGAAGCCCAGCTGCTTGCAAACATTCCAGTTAAAGACACAATCTGATGTTTTGCTTGTATGGAACATGAGAGAAAATTGTTTTTAAATTTTGTTTATCATTATCTTTGCAAGCTAACCCTAATCCTTGTCTGCATTGTTGGCTCTGTGGCTCTTGTCTTCTTCTTGACAAAACTCCATAGGGCTTTACTCTGTGAAGAGCCAGCTTCGTTAGCAATGGCCTTTGGTGGTTGTCACTGAAATGAAATGTTTGCATTGTACAATTTTGTGTGGAATGGATTTATTGAATATGCTAGTTTCACTTTTTTCTTTTTCATCTTCCATGATATTCCAATTTCTTGAGTTGCACGTGGATTTGAATAATTGTCATTCCAAAAGTTCTTGCAAGCCCATATTTAGTTCTCATATTAAAGACAAGTCAAAGACAGCACATGTCCATGTCAAGCTATCAACAACTCTAGCTGCCTGCAGATATTTACATGTTTGTACGCAGAAAAAACATTAACAAAAATGTGTTTATTAGTGAGTTATTTTGAAAACTCTGTGATCAAAAGCTATCTTTTGCAAAGAGCTCATTGTATAATATGAACATCATACCAATGAAAATAAATCATGCTGCTAACATGTGAGCAGTATAAGCTTGAGACATGTTAATTAAATCACAGATATTCATTTAAATTTGGCTTCATGAACATTGAGCGTATTCCAGGCTAATGATATGTAAATTGTAATTGTTGAGGATCCGACTTTGAAACTAATTCTTCACCTCCTTTTATGACTTTTTATTATTAAATGCCCAGAAAGCCTTCCTTTTAAAATCAGTACTTGTCTCTAGTTGAGGAAGTAATAGTTTACTATTACTGTCTTTATAAAGAAAAACTTACACTGGGAGTCACAGGATAGCAAGACTTGGAATGCAGGAACGTTTATGGACATGAAAACTAGGATATTGATGGGAGGAGAGAGTAAAGAACAATGAGAATCAATGACCTTAAGCAGCAGAAGCAACAACAGAAGAACACAAACATAAACGACACCCCAAACTCAAAAACCAAAGGATCATAACAGATTTAATAAATAAAAAAAAAAGATGATGTATTCTGTCAGTAGTGTGGTAACAAAAAAAATGACTTACAGGTTCCGTCAATGATATGTGTTGGATAAAAATGCTTGCTCATATATACATGTGGCTGACTGTTGACATCACGGTTCCCTCAAAGGTTAGGACTCTTCTCAGAAGCTATCTGGGGCACAACTGTCCTCGATAAGTGACAAAACACGAGCAGTTGGATCTGTCTAAAATTTCACTTGTACTTGATAGAGGAATTGATTTGTTTACTCTAATTCTGAACCTCTAAGATGTCAAGGACCTGTCACAGAGGCCCATATGTGACACTTAGGCTTGCTACAAGGTTTGACAATCAACTGTTATTTTAAAAAACAAGCCTTGAGCAAGAATCCATCAAAATGATGGCCTCATTTAGTTAAAAATGTAGGCCTCTGCTACATGTTCTGTGACGATTTACTTTGATACATGTCTGCAAAGGCCTTGCATGGAACTACTACTGTAACTACCTTTACATTTTGTTTTTGTATTGATTTTCAGTAGAACTGATATCTTTTCCTAAAAAGTCCTGTAAGTTAGGAGTAGCTAAGGCTACAGTATCAAAGTGACAAAAGTTGTAATTAGAGGCTAAATTAGATTATAATGCAATAATGCGGAGTTGCTCAAAACAAAGGGATTAAAGTTTAAATGACTCATTTGCAAAGACAAGCAATAAAACACTCTCCAGCCATGTTTTGTGGGTTTGAGGGCATAGACTACAAACTATGTCATGCATTATTAATAGGTTTAATATTAAACATAATATATGCATGCTTCCTGCATTAGATTAGATGTGGAGCCACTGATTAAACACTCTGAGTGTCTGGCAGGTCATGTGTTTGTGCCAGGTTTAGGGGAACACAAATCTGTTTAATCTATGCATCAAGTAGTCCGACTCATTAGGATAGAAACACAAAACCTTCATACTCCTCATACTGCCTCACATATTTGTGTGTTTTATTACGATCTATCTATCTATCTATCTATCTATCTATCTATCTATCTATCTATCTATCTATCTATCTATCTATCTATCTATCTATCTATCTATCTATCTATCTATCTATCTATCTATCTATCTATCTATCTATCTATCTATCTATCTATCTATCTATCTGTTTCTCCCCTTTTTGATCCATTTTCTTCTGTGATTTGGAGATGGATTTCTTTTTGGTGACCAGCTGTGTTCTAGAAATCACAGGTTCTTCTGTACAAGATTCATTTTTCAAGGAATCTTCCTGATCACCTTCTTCTTCAGGCAGAGACGAGGCCTGCTTATTAACATTTTCAGTGCAAGACTTAAAGGACTGTTTCTTCTCTGGTGTCTCCTGCAGTATGGAGATCGACTCCTGGTTGGTAACAATTGAAGCGTCTTGCGGTCCAGTACTTTCAGCTGAAACCCTTAGGTTAGTGGGGGCATGTTTCTCCAACCAGATTTGAAATGGTATCTTTTTCTTCTTGTTGCGCCTGGTCTTTGGTGGCTGTTCCTCCTCTTGCTGATCCAGTGTCTCCTGTGTTTTGGAGATTAAATCCTGTTTAGTGACCAGTGGCGTTTCCTCGGCGCAAATCTCCCTTTTTAAGAAATCTTCCTGATCACCTTCTTTTTCAGGCAGAGAAGTGTCTTGCTTATTAACATTTTCAGCGCAAGACTTAAGGGACTCTTCCTTCTCTACTAGATCAATTGTCTCCTGCAGTACGGAGATCGATGCTTTTTTGGTAACTGGTGAAACATCTTCCATTCCAGTACTTTCAGCTGAAATCTTTAGATCAGCAGGGGGATGTTTTTCCAACCAGATATGAAATAGTATCTTTCTCTTCTTGTTGCACCTGGTCTTTGGTGGCTGTTCCTTAGACTTTGAGGGCTGTTCCTTCTCTGCTATATCGATTGTCTCCTGCACTCTAGCGATGGACTCTTCTTCACTGACCAGTGAATCGTTCTGCTTTTCAATATTTCCTACATAGATCTCTTGGTCAACGGGGACATGTTCCTCAGACCAGGTATTAAATGGTGCCTGGTTCTTTTCATTGGACTCACTCTCAGGTGTCGGTCCACTGTCTCCTGTGCTTTGGCAATCGATTCATTTTCAATCACCAGTGAAGCGTCCTGCTGTTTGACATTTTCAGCAGAAATCTTTCGCTCCTCAGGTGCGTACAGCTCCCACCAGACTGCAAATGACACCTTCTTCTTCTTGCGCTTGGGTGGCTGTAATTCCCTTCTTAACATATTTGTTAAGACTGCCATTATATTGTGACAGTACGGCATGAGAGATGATCTGTGAAAAATCTATTTCCTATGCCTTCTTCCAGCGATATCTAGAAACAACCAATCAGTGGCAGAAGAGTTTACAAAGGTTGGCAAAAAAAGGACTGATTAAGTGATTTCTTAAGTCAATATTAAGACATTTTTTTGTAATTTAATGTCAGACAAAAATCCATGTGTTCTTTGAAGGCTTCAAAGTTTTGTTGGAGAATAAAATTCTAGTATGAAATATTAATGTACTTGTCTTCAGCATATTTTTTGAAAGTCTTAATTTTTTGTTGATGATACTTGTTTGTTTTCTAAAATGAGGCACAACAAGGACCAGCTGTATTTAAACAGCACATAGACCTCTCTACCTGTAAATAATTCCACATTCTCATTTTATCTGACATCAAATATTTAACTGGTTCCCGGAGTAATAAAGTTGGGATTGATTACAGGACGCATCCCTGTGTTTGGACGCCTGAGGCGGGATGAAACCAATAAGGGAAGTAATTAGATGAAGGCAAGTGGGAGAGACTTGAAAAGCTAAAGCTTGCAATTTGTACTTGAGACATTTATTTTGTAAAGGGATTTACTATTTATCACAAGATTTCTTATGTTTAAACGGAACCAGTTAACTATTGGATGTTGTATTAGACTGGGTCAGACATCAAAACATGCTGTCTATCAGTGGTAAATCATCAAAGTTATATGCACAGATGCAAATAGACTTTCTATCACGTCAATTTCCAGTTCATGTGTGCCATCTAGTGGTCAATTTTAGTACACAACCTAGTTCCAAGAAACTTAAAACATTGACAAATCCCTATACAGCTCTGGAAAAATTAAGAAACCACTTAAAATGATCAGTTTCTCTGATTTAACTTTTTATAGGTATATGTTTGAGTAAAATGAACATTTTTCTTTTATTCTACGAACTACTGACACCATGTCTCGGAAATTCCAAGCAAAAATGTTGTATTTATTTTCAGAAAATGAGAAATGGTCAAAATAACAAAAAATAAGCAGTGCTTTCCAATAATGCAAAGAAAACAAGGTCATATTTATTTAGAAACAACAATACTAATGTTTTAACTCAGATAGAGTTCAGAAATCAATATTTATTGGAATAACCATGAGGTTTTCAAATGCAGTGGTCTCTTAATTTTTTCCAGAGCTGCCTATATATATATATATATATATATATATATATATATATATATATATATATATATATATATATATATATATGTGTGTGTGTGTTACACTGTTATAAGTACAGGTAAAAATAGATCATAAACAAGCAGAACATTGCTATGCAGAGATATTACATATTTTAAGCACTTGTGAAGAAATTAGTAACATGGACATAATCTTAGCACTATTTTTAGATACGCTCTTACTATGCCATCTTTAGCTAATCAGACCTGTGGAAAATGCACAAAATAGTTAACTGAACAATGCAAAACATGCCATGGCTTAAGTTAAATGCATTTGTTCAGTTGAAGAAACAAAAATTGCATATAAAAATTACTCTTTAAAAAAAAACACATTTTTTGCCACAGTTACGAGCACTCTTAACATTTCCAAATACAAAAAGTGAGGCATTTTCTTTGCTTACATGACTTTAGACCTTTGAATTAGTAAACCAGGACTTCCTGTTTCTTTTCAAAATATAAAATGCATAAAAAACATGTCATTTCATTAATGCAGATGTGCGTGGAGATTGATAAGTCAGAATATTAGAAGCAACTAGCTACTTTTAGAAAACCGCAATCTCCATAAGAATCATTTACTCGAGGTGCTTAAACATTCATTTGCCAGAGGTGCGTGGAGCTGATTGGTATTATTTTCCTGGCGATGTGGAATTTAAATTACTTTTTGTTGCCTATGAATCAATATTGAAACTTATAAGAGCAACATTGAATTAAAACCTATAGGAATAGCAATACTGCACTTCAGCAGTGTCCAGGTTTATGGTGTCCAAACACAACCTTGTGGTTTTAACTGGAAATGTTATAAATTGTTATGTTGAAATAAGTCTAAAGTCCCAGCTCTGGTTTAGTTTAGAAAAACAATTCACACAAACACCAAAATGTAGGTGCTCTTTGTTAACACACAGAACACATGTCACTCCCACTGTTGTTTCTTTTTTACAAAATGTTGTTCCCACCTTCCATGTTTAGTAATGAAGTTCCTTTTTTTTCTAATAGTATGACAGTCAACATAGGTTTGGTGCTGCTCTCAGCGGTGACTCATCCAGGGTAGTACAGATGGATGGATGCTTCAGTGTTTTGTAGTCCAATTTGTAAGGCCACCATATTTGTAAGCTTTCACAGGAAAGTGTGGAACACACGAGTCTTCAGACTCTTTGTCCGAGGAATGTTCCTGGTTGAGAACTTGATCACCTTAAACATATTTGAACAGCTGCCCAAACTGAAGAACGGGAACCAGTGCACAGCCCGTTTGTTCCCATGAAGATTCCAGAAGGAGGAGGAGCAGCGCTGGAAGTCCTCGATGCTGACCATGTACTGGCCGGGTCCCCACTGAGAGACCCGAATCAGCGTCACAGAAGAGGCGAAGCCACACGTGTGAGGAGAAACACCATGAAACACGCATTCCCCAGGCCTCACAGGCACTCCTCTTTCCCAGATCATACCTGCCTCCTCTGCTACTGCCATGCCGCTGAGGTTACAGAGAGCCATGAGGCACACCTCCTCCAAAGCCTCCTTATCAGGGAAACGGAGCAAGATGGCAACAAGGCGTGGCACCGCACCTCGGCGTAGCAACAATTCTTGCTGCTTAGCTTAGAATGACAAAAAAGTAACAATAATCACAATTCCCATTAATTCAACATAATAAAAATTGCAGCTGGCTAGCTGGCTGGCTGGCTGGCTGGCTGGCTGGCTGGCTGGATGGCTGGATGGATGGATGGCTGGATGGCTGGATGGATGGATGGATGGATGGATGGATGGATGGATGGCTGGATGGATGTTCTCCATGTGCAGAATCATCTTTTCCCATAAATATTTCTGTCTTTTGGCATTCACTTTTACTGGCTGAATTAGGTTAAAATGTGCTATAACTGAAACATGTAGCATCTGAATTCATGACGAATTATATAGATTGTATTTTGATAACAGCTTGAAATATTGGTAGAAATGGTTTCTTGCATTCACAAAACACTGATATAAAACTAAAACCTCATAATTGTAGGTTATGTTATTATTTCACTTGACTTACAGCTGTCATAAGACATGCGTGAGATGGCTCTTGCTGCATAAATGAGCAGCTCTTCATTTGTGCTGGTCAGGACTGACAGCAGGGCTGTAACCAAGCCTGCATCCCCAAAACCTTTACGGACCACCGCTGAGGAAACAAGAAGCCTCAGTAAATAGGCTTGCTGTAACACTTCAACGTGGGAGTAACAAAGTTCAGTAATAAATAATGAAAAGTGTCTATATCTGTGTGAGTAACCTACATTCCTTGGCAAGCTCAGCCACCAGTTTTGCAGTCAACAAAGTCAAAGGTCCTCTGCTTCTCAGAGACAGAGCCAGGATTGGCAGGATCCCGCTGATCACAACCTGCTCAGCAGCGCCTTTCTCTGGACACACACAAAAAATGCATTCAATACCATAACATCCTTGTCAATGATTCAGCTAATCAACATGGTAGAATCAATTCTGTAAAAGAGAATAAAATAAATAAATAAATAAATAACTTAATGGTTTTTAAAAAAAAAAACAGAACACAAATTGATCTCTGGTTGCTGTATTCTTCTATTCTTTAAAAGACATTGACTTGAATTAAGTCTCTAACTCTGAGAACTACAAGAATATGGTCTCTGCATCCTGTTGCCCTCAAGCTGCAAGACATGAATACAGCTTAACTTCACCTACAGACCAGGATCTGACCTGATCTGATCCGCTCGAACGCTGTCAGTCTTTATTAGTAACCAGTGTTGTTTTGGACTGGGTTTTACTCTTTCCACGGCAGCTAGATCTATTTTCCAGGATATTCTGTTTTGCTCTTAGAATGAATCATATATTTAAAACTAACTGTGTTGGAGGAGTCTGCATTTTGCATCCCCTAAGAAAAAAAAAGAGATAAAAAAAACAAACAAATAAAACACAATACAATTCCACTTACTATCTACTTGTCTGATGCAATCTGTAAAATCTCCACTTACTTTTCTCCCTAATGTTTGCCAGCACTGTGATCAAATGAGGTTTGAGTTCATCTTCAATCAGCTCCACACCCAGAACCCTGATTGCACCCAGTGCGTTGTTCAAATTATCTGCGGAGACAGTGTGTAATACAAAAATTAGGACTCATGCAAATGACCCACAAATAAATTAATAATAGCAATAAAAAAAAACAAGCTGAGTGGAAGCAATCATTTAAACTATCAAGGAGCTCATTGTGACACACATAAGGCAAAACACCACAGCTGTCTAAAGTGGTTTAGAAAAACACTTTTAAACATTTGCAAAGGCATCCATAACCCTTAAAACTTTTCAGATTTTGTAGCATTAAATTCAAAAGCTTTAATATGATTACCAGGACAGGGCCATTCATCTGAACTGACAGGCCTGAGACGAGAGCGTTAACCAGCAAACAGCCAAAATGCAGCTAAAAAGCAGAGTTCCCCAGCTTAGCCTGACAACTATTAGCCAGTCTGACTTTTACTACATTAGATATAGATTTTAAGGCTCAAGCAGTAACAATAAGTCAGGTTAGCAAAATTTGTCTTGCTTTTTTATGTTTGAAAGCACAAAGAATGAATTATCTAGGATTTGTTTTCCTGTTCATTAAATGCATCAAAACAGAAATTGTCACATTTTTCTTTCTAACTTAACAGAACTCATGTTCTGAGACTAATAAAACCAGATGTCAGATTTGAAGCGTTAATGGGAATGTAATCGATCGATAGAAAATAAAGAGCTTGGAGTGCTTAATTTGAAACCAGAATGTAACCATGAGAAGGCACATGTTTTCACTGCCTTCCTGCCTCACTTTGCTTCTGCTGATCCTAGGAGGCCAAAGTTTACACAAGAGAAACCCTACCGGCATCAGCTGCATTTAAAATAGTATTTCTCTTCAAGAAAAAGAAAGTTTGGTTATTTTGCTGTGTGAGTGACATTTTTCATGGATGAAATTGTGACCCCACGTGCAATGATCTGCAAGATACTGCATTAGAACAGTAATTTGTTCACCTGTTTGTAGACCACAATGTGTGTGTGGTCTGTTCCAGAAATGCAATGGTTGGGCTAAAAGCTCCTGCATCTCAGAAATGCAGACATAAAAATCTGGCAGTATAAACACTTTACATTTCTATCATTGTTGCTGTACCTGAAAACAACTAATATTGGCCAGAGAAAAGCTGCTTCGTAAGTTGTTGTTTCCTATATAGTGAGTTCCGTGTGAATTACTCAGGATGACGTGATTTAATAAAACATTAAATTATTTTATATCTGAAGGTATAATTACATTTACACAGCTGTGCTCAAAATGTGCAGATGCAATAGAGACACTCCGTTTTCTATTCTATAGCAAAACACAAAAACAAAATAATCACAAAAGTGAGGGAGATTACATTGAGTTGTTAAAATAGAAGTATCGATTCTCTTTTATGAACTCAAACATTGACAAAGGAATTGTGTTTCCTGTGAAACAGACAACTAATAGTTTTGAGGTTTACTTCGCTTTTGTTTTGCATGAAGTTGACCAACTTCCAATGCCTGTGAATCGGTATTCCAGCCTAGGACAATTGGACTACATTCCCCAAGTCCTCTGGATTTCTGGTTTTGTTGATCTTGGCTTATATCTGATGTCTTCCCATGTGTTTTCTGTTAAGATCTGGAGATCTTGCTGGATAGGAACCAACATGAAGCTTACACACTGGTGTTTAGGGGTTTTTGTCTCAATCTCATTTCAATTACATTTTGTCTTAAGTGTTAGAAAACATGACCTCTTTAGGTATTTTTATGTATCCAAACTGATCCATGATCTCTGGTAGGCAATACATAGCGCTGACACAAGTATGAGAAACACCCTGAACTAAAATACTTTGAGGTAAGAGTTTGGGATCATCTGACAAACTGTGCACAGCCCCTATCCAAAAAGAGCAACCACATTTTTGTCACTTTATAAAATGTTGCCTGATTTGTTCTCAGCGCAGTGTTCCATGTTAAATCTTCGCCTCATTATGGTGTTTTCAGCAATGGGACTTTGCAGAACCCTTTTCTGAAATGCTTGGCTTCAAACAGCTCTTTTCCAACTGTAACCGTCCTCAGAGGTAACGCTGGGCCATCTTTCACTATCCTGTAGCTGATTATTTACTGAGACTATTCTTCAAAACATCAGGGTGATAGATTTTTGTTTTATTCCACATTTCGTTGATTTCGGTTTCCATTTTCAAAAACCATTTTAGACAACTACAACTACTCGCTCATTTAACTCCACACTGCTGTTATTTTAAACACACCACATGCTCGCCAAGTAGTCAGATTAAAATGTCCAGCTGTGTTCATGTGAGGCACATTATAAAGTCATATTACAAAATATATCACAGGCATGCACAAGTCAGAGCTAACATCAAGACTCAACATGCAGCAAAGTGGACATAATAAAAACATTGCATTCCAACAGTGTTCCACTCACCGTTTGGTGTGTAGGGTTGCAGCCGGCTGTTTATGTGTTTATTCCTGTGAGCCCGAGCTTGCTTATAGGAAAGTGGCACATTAGGGTGCCCCATGTTACTCCGTCCTGCCGTCTCTGAAGTTCTGGTGATGAAACTTTCTCAGACTGACATATTGTGACTGTTTGTCTGAGTTTCCTTCTCCCAATATCCCCTGGAGTAATTGCTTGTTGCTTTGAGGACATTCACAAGAACCTAAGCTTAACTTTTATCTCACAGGTACACTCCATCCATACTTTCTTCCAGCGTCTTTCAGCCCAAATACTTTTATTTTTGTTTTGTGCCTGCTCTGCCTCTTCCCTGTACGCTCCAGCTGGCTCTCTGTTCCCTGTCAGGATTAATACAGAGCAAATCCTCACTAAACCTGCGCTCTCATGCAGCCTCTGTGAGTGTGTGCACTGTTAAGGTATTAGCACTTGGCTGACTCTGCCGAGTTTATTCCTACTGCCCCACAATCTCACATAATGCCTTTCAGCTTCTAGAACATTTGAGCCAAAACACGGACAGACGGGGATCTGGCATGTTTTTCTACACAGGTGAATTGTTAGGTGGAACACTTCCAGATTAGTAGTCTTTAAACTGCTTGAATGTAATATCTCCTTGACCTCTTTCTCTAATTCATCATCACAAGACAGTTTCTAAAATTTTCTAATTCATATTTACCAACGTTTTTCATAAGAAGAACCATTCATTATGAGTTTATGGGACATATTTCGCAACACTCAAGAATTTTTAAATCTGCAACCTGCAGAGACGGATTGGTGGATAGAGGGTGAATAAACGGTTGATGGATGATTGGATAACAAACTAAATGACAGATGAGCAAATGGAAGGATTGCTAGAGGAAATAGTCAGAGGTATAGATCGATCTTTTACATAATGGGATAGGAAAAAAAGTTAAAATATTTTTCCGCATTTATCTATACCTGGAAAATAGTAAAAGTCCAAAGGTTCCCAATGTTCAAGCACAAGCTTGAATCTCACCAAGTTAAGAATAAAAAAACATGGTAGCAAATAAAGTTCTTCATTTTTATTCAAAGCTGAAAAATGATATGTAACACCACTGAGAAACTAATAATCTAGATAATAAATAAAGATGTAGAGCAAACATATAAATCTTTTTATCTCTGGCAATTTTCAAGCCAGCACACATTCAGATGAGTTGTACTGAAATCATAACATAAAAGAACAATTTTACTCACTTAAACTCACCAAAGAGAAAATAACTCACTTACATGTTTGACTTCTCTGAAATTGCCTTACTGGCTTTAAATAATATGTTACTATGTAAAAACAGTTAAACCAAGACAACCAATCATACAACTATAGTAGGTTTTTCCAAATCCTACATTGCATGGTTTGAATCTTTGGATTATTTACAGAACTGTGAAAGAGTGATTTCTTCTTCTTCTGTACACTCTTTATATACCTGAATAATCAAAAAAATAAATATGTGCTATTACAACCAGCTTTCCCAGAGTTTTGCACAATACCCAGAGGAAAAGACAGGTGAAGAATAAGAGTCACCAGCCCTGTTTTAACTAAGACTAAACAAATTAATTCATATCCCAAACAAAAGTTTACTGGTTTAACTGGTCAAACAACCAAATAAGGTAGAAAAAAGAAATAAAAGCCCTTGATTGGCTCTGAATATTTGATCAGCTGCTCAGATACAATTCCTTTTTTATTAAATGCCAATTTTGTAATCTCTAAATGCATCAACTAACAGCATGGTAGTAAAACTCAGATAAAGGTCAAAAGCCAATGCCTGAATGAAAAAATAGGGATAAGAGGCAACTTGTTTAGTTTCTTTCAGATTCAAAACTTCTCTTTTAATAACCTTTGGACTATTTTTAGTTATTTCATAATCAGTGTTTAGTATGTACAGTTGTTGAATGAAAACAAATTAGGTGAATTTATACGAGTGAAAGTTCTTATCCCCCCCAAAAAAAATTTTAAATAAATAAATCAGCAGCTCCAACCTCACAGAAAACCATAAGTCAGTATTGGTCAGTAACAGCCTGAACAATGCTTCCCTACAAACACTCATACAATCAAAGTCTAAGAGGAAAATCTCATTAATGGTACACAAAGCCAATCAGTGGCTGGCTCAGCCACTTATTACCTTCTTTGACAAAGCTACTATATACCTTGTTGCTAATACACAGCTTTCCACTCATCTCTCATGAGATTAATTAATCATGTGACTTTCTACTAACATTTAATGCTGCTACACAGGTGCATCTGAAGAAGTTCAATGACAAGTTCATTTATTTTTTAAGTACGCATTTACGTAAATATCCCAAACATTGTGGCTTTCAGGCAATGAAACTATAAATTTAGTCTCTCAGAATTAGGTGAGCGAAAATAAAAATGATTTTCAATACATGAAAGTTAAGGCCTACAAAATCATAGAGAAAAGGATCTCACTCGATGCTTGCATGGCAGACACAAAACAAAGCCTTTGAATCCTTGTTTTCCAAGGAAATGTTCTAATTTTCCAACAAAAATAATTTTGGTTTTCAATAATCATCCAAAATAATAGAAATAAATGTTTGAAATGCATCACTGCATGTAAGACTTTTACATAAGTGTCTATTTTTGAATGAATATGATGAAATAAATTAACTTTCCAGCAATTAATGACACACCTGTATATCTATATGTTTCACTCAACCACTGCAAACTAACTAATCCTACTATATCAAAATCAATCTACTCTCCAGTGATTTTCAGATATTCTACTAATAAGCAGAAAATAGCCATGGAGAAAGTTGAGAAAAATGGGAGTAATGTCTAGAAGCCTCAATATGTCATCTGGTTTTTGAAAAGAGTTTAAGTGTCTGAAAACAGTAAAAGATGCATCAGGGTGTGACTGAGCACTTGTTTTCTTCATTGGAGTTTAAGTGGTTTGGTCTAGCTGGTGTTTTGTCCTAGATTAGCTGTGTGAATTAGCGATTTTAGCAGGCGTCAAACAGTTCCAGCTGCATTCATACCACTAGAGACAGTTTCATAACCCACAGAGACCAGGGTGAGGACATTATTCTGAACATTATCCGGCTTGCTCTGCTCCGCGTGGGACACAACAACTTCAGAGTTTCCTGACTCCATCCTTATCTTCTTCCTGTCTCTGGCTTGTCCCTTGCTTTTTAAAACGACCTTCCCCTGCTCCCTCATCCCCCCACAAATATTGCGAGATCTCTCGTTGTCGGACGAACGCAGTTTGCGTTGGCGCCTGCGAATGCGACGAGACGGCAGACCCGAGTCAACGGGGTCTGACGCCGCTGCACCAGACAGGATGCGGATCTGCTGATCGATTACCATGACGATCATGTCTAATGCAACGTCCAACATTCCAAGACCGAGGCCATGAGTGACGTTGTCAAATGCACCGCTGTTTACTGGGTCCTTGAAACATTTTCTCATGTCCTCAAGATGGTTCCTGTGGGAAAGAGGCGAAGTGTTACACTGACATGACTCTCATAATCACGCTAATTTTGATCAATCGTAAGCACATTCATACTTTGTTTCAATAATTTTGGACCAGTGTTGAACTGTGTTCATCTCAGGGATGAGTTGTTTAGCCATGTTACTGTAGTCAATGTAATCATGGGAAAAATCTTTCATATCTTCACACAGAGCTCTGGTGTCACCTGAAAATAAAACAACAAAAAGATATTTTAACATCCAACTTGTCAAATAAACTTTTTCACGTGTCACATTATAACCACAGACTTCAATCTCTATAACTGAAACATTATGTAGCGAATGCCAGGTGTGCATTTGTATTCAGCTTTCCTGGATCAACACAGAATAAAATCGTCTTTAGCTACAGAAACAGTTTCACGTATTTTGAAGCATGTCTCCACTAGCTTTTCACATCCAGAAACTGGAGTTTTTGCCCCTAAATCTTTGCAAAATTGCTCTAGCTCACTCAGACTGGAGAAAAAGCATCTCTGAACACTTCTTTTTTGGATTTGCTACATATCCTTAGTTTGTATATGCTGCTCTTTATTAAAAGCACATCTGTCACCTTCAGTGAGCTTGGAGAAGGAGGAGGATACTGCGGTGGTTGTGCTGGGCATGAGGCCAAGGACATTCAGTGACTCCAGAAGTGTTTTTTTGCTGGCTGGGCCTCTGCTGACCCGAGTGTATGCTGCCAGAGACCGCAGGGACATCTTCTCTGGGGCCTGCAGGCGTCTTTTAATTTCATCATATGAGATGAGATATTTTCCTGAGAATGAAGTCAGACAGATTGAGACAAATCCGCACAGCAGGGCTGGAAATTTGAAAACCGAATTTATGCAAACTGCATACATAAATTCTGAATAAACTAGGCAAAGAGAAGGAAGACCAAAACTTTCACTGATGGTCACTTACGAGCTTTGGATCCTTTCATGTTGGGATCCAGGAGAGAAGACACTTCCGCAAAGGGCATCTCGGTATTAGACTCAGAGTTTGTGCTTGAGTTTGCTGACACCTCCTGGTGTTGGGGGACCTCTTCCCCTTGGTGCTGGGTAGTAGCCTGCATTTGTGGCTGAACATGAGGCTGAGTGCTGTGCATTTCCAAATGGTTCTGATCTAACTGAGCCTGACCTTGTGCCTGCTGAGGGAGGACTAATGGATTTTCAGATAAACTTTGCATGCCCATGCCACTTTGAGATATGTTGTTGCCCTGCTCTGGGGATACCTGAAAGATGCTCATAACTGGCTTTACAACTGTGAAAACCATGTTTGCTTGGGGATCCAGACCCACCATCCTGGAAGCAGGGTCCATATTTTCACAAAAAATCTGTCTTTTCAAGCAGAAGGAGTAAAATAAGAGGGTATAAGTACTAGCTCAGGTTTATCTTGAAGTCCTGGACACATAATCTTATTACAGTTTTAATACTGATAACAATAGCTAAAAGAAAAAAAGGGGGAACAGTTCTTTTTGTTTTTATCAAGAAAATACCTCTCATTTACAATATGTATTATTTTTATTGATACTTGGAACTACTCCTGACATCACAGCAGAAGATTTATTCTGAAAGAGAAAATAAAACCTGATTAGAGACTGTTTTTTATCTGGACTCAGGAGTGGATTGAACTGATAATCATTGTGCAAATCTGAAGCAAATGTTTAGATAAAAATAATGACCGGAAAAAGCACTGAGCACATTACATCTCTCTACCAGCTTTGCACATTTAGAAACGTAACATTTTTCCCAATTGTTCTTTGTACAATAGCTCATGCTCAGTGTAACAGGATGTAAACATCCCTTTTCACAGATATGTATTGATTTATAACGTAACAGTGTTTTAAACTTCTTCACAACAATAATATTTGTAAATGCATTAACCTGGTATACATTGTAGTTTGCTAATCAAAAAACATTGCAACAAGTGTTGATGTGATAAATAAGGAAATATCTGTCTCAAAATGGGAAAACCTTACAAATCCACCTAATTTATATTAAGACATACTTAATAACTTAGTTAAATTAGTTTGTGGCAATTTCTTTATTTTTTTCTCTCATTAGTACATGTGAAACTACAGAGCAACAGGCGAAGCGTCACCACAAATAAAGAGGAAAGTGCAAAAATCGCACTATCAGTGCATGCCGATTATATTAGAGCTGAGCTCCTCAATGAACAGACCGAACAAAAACGGGCGAAAACTGTATTTTTGGGCTCAAGAATGAAATTCTCTACAAATGTTTATAGATTTTTTTTAAACGTGGGTTAAACTTAAAAATAACAAACTATTAAAATCCATAGAAACGTATAATTTCGCGTTTAAAGATAGCCTAATTGTTTTATGTGACTGTTTAAGCCACAATTTAATGTTTTAGCCGTGCTAACTATGCAGCAACGCTGTAAACTTTAAGCTAACCACTCCGCAAATGTGAATAAAACCGCCGCATCCAATGTTCCAAACAGCCATCATGGCTGCCAGCCGCTACTGTTGCTGTTTTCGTCTGTTTCGGTCGCTGTCAAACGTCAAAGGAAAATGACCTAAATCGGCAGAGAAAACTACTGTCCGTGTTGACTTCCAGATACGCAGGCATCCTAATTTAAGTTGTGACTGATGACGACGGCGCTACTCACCGAACTAGCGTCTGTTTTTTTCCCTAAGAGGCCACTGATCCTAGAACGGTCCGAGTTGAAGTCAGCGACATTTTCTCTTCTTCTCCACTGTTGCTTCAGCGGGTTGCAAATCAGCCATACGTGCCGTATCATCCGAGACGGGAATCTAAGCTCTGATTGGTCAACTGACCGATCGATCAAGCTGTAAGCGTTTTTTATTGGACAAGACTAACGTTGGTAGATGCGACCAGGCGGTAATTCTAAAATGCACTTTTAGACAAACATGTAATATTTTTGGAGTATTTTTGAGAACTAAATCGGCCTTTCTCATTTTTTATAAAAACCTATCAGTCTTAAAAAAAATGAAAATGTGTTATAGGCTAATATTGCTTTCAATTTCATTTCGTGTGTGTATTTTGTTTCTGTTGTTGCAGGGATGCATATTTCCAACAACATACCAAATGAGGCATCAGACAGAAATTTCTTAAGTTAAAATACATCGGTGCAAAAGCCTTAAAATTAAATGCTTTTCCTCTAATAATGCCACTCCGCCATCTAGTGGACATTTTAGAACATAGCAGTGAGATATACAAATTTACACAATTTCATTCTTATTCTTCTGAAATGTAACCAGGTTCATAGGTCTGCTTATGTTTAACTCAGCAAAGACTTACAAAGCTGTGACATAATCATCTCGTCTTCCCAAATTGTTAAATGTCAAAACTCACATTTCCATCATTCCTATAAAATATCAAATAAGCCAAAGGCAGTAGATCAAAAGTACACAATTCAGTCAATTTTATTTAGGTACAAATAAAAAAATGTACAAAAAAAAAAAGAATAGAAAGGAACACATATGAAAACTGTCAATATCGTAAAAGAAAAAGGCATTTGTTGAACAGTTAATTAAAAGCTGAATCAACTAATCTGGAAAACAAAACATCTTGTGATGCCAGGGTATGCATTTACACAAACATGATATTCAATAAGGAAATATTTGGTTTAAAAGGCAGAGACCTCAGGTGTGGGGAAAGAATGTAGAATCCACAAAATACACACATTTAGTTTTTCTCCACAAATATCAGGGCTTCAGTCTGACAAGAACAAAAAATAATGAATACATTTTACCAGTAGAGCATAGCTCAGTGACACTGACATTGGGATGCATGTGAGAATTTTCTCTGCATTGTTTTGATACATGAAGTCAGACTGTATTTCCATCCTTAAGCTGAGCTTCGAGTGTCTTAGATTTGTTGTTTTGCTTAAGGTTTTCATAACAAAGACCGAAAATACACACGCACAAATATATATAAACAGAAACAGTCACAACAAACAGCTGAGTTGCGTTCACAGTGAGCTTCACATCTTCGCAACTTCACCAAAACACAAGATATTCAGCACAGCAGCGGACTAAAGTGAAGACACTGCACAGGACAGAATGGGCACTGTAAATATACAAATCTGTGGTGTCTTCAGGTAAGTGGATCTTAGAGTGGCCTCATACATGGTGCAAGTAAAAGACAGCACCTGTGTTAAGACAGCCAGCCTTCGTCTGCTTACTGCTTGTCCTTTTCTGTCGTAGTTTTTCATCTAGTCCCTAACTCTGAGTTTCAGGCTCAGCTGGTGTGGCTGTGAGTGCTAGTGTTGGGCTCAGTGTCTGCGAGTGCGCTGGGCCCCGGTGCCTGTGGTGGTGACATAGAGAAGAGGGTGGGGCTGCCGGAGCTGGGGTCCTCTCTTCAGGTTATTAATGCTTGCTGTGGAGGACTCAGCAATTGTTCCTATGGAGACAAATGAATAAAATAAAGAGATTGAACCATATAGAATGTCACTTTCTATCCACTAACAAAGATAACTGCTCACCTGTATGTGTGTGATTGCTGTGGTGAGGCCTGACTTTGGCGATAGGAGGGACCCCTCGGTACTGTGGACGCACCATAGGGGCCTGGGGTTGGCCGTTAATATGGAGATGAGGGTCCGATGTGCTGTCCAGAGGCCGAAACCTCTGAGCTTTGATGGCTTTGGTCTGAGGCAGCTGCATGAGAGAGAAGTGAGGAAATGTTAGGACTGAAGCAACAAATTAGATACCAGAGCATCGATGGTTCTCAGCCAAACAAACTGCCATGTGACAAGAACTGCCAAAGCTGTTGTAGAACTGATGACTGGTTTTCGGTTTACAGTTGTATCATTTAGGTATTTTACTAAGTTCCAAATGTGGCAGTCCAAGAAGTGAGTTTTGAGAGAGTAGCTTGCACTTCATGAGAATTTCAAGTAGCCAAAATCATAGCCGCTTGAAATTGGCTATGATTTCAAATTCATAGCCGTCCAACAGTAGGACGGCTAAGATGTTGGCCAAAATGATTTGAGACAAAGGTGGACAAAAACCTTCAAAATATTTAACACCTCACAACATTTAATAACAAATTAAAATGACTTACTGCTTGACCAGTGACCTCAAAAGATCTTGAGCGTCTTTTCTTGCGACGGGCCTCAAAGTCCACCTCGCGAGGTGTTTGGTTCTTGTTGGTAGCATGGTGGTTGCGAGGACGTGTCCAGGTCACATGCAGGCCTGGTCCCTCCCCTGTGCTGCTGGACAGGTTATCATCAGAGGTGGCGTGTCTCAGTTCAGGGCTTGGCTGCCTGCCGCGCCGCAAGGGTAGACCTCTAGGGGGCCCCTCGATTAAAGAGAGGTTGCTTTTCTGCTTTTTGTGGTCTAGGGGAGAGGGGGCAGCAGGTAACCGAAGGACATCCACCTCCAGGGCTTTGGAACGTCGACGGGCTGCTTTTACCACAATGTTCTGAACCCCTTTAAGGATCTGCTGCCGTTCTGTGCAGACATGGTAAAAGAAATATTTTAGGTGAGGGATAAAAGTCGGAATGATTCATATACAATATCTTCTGCTTGGCTTTGGTTTAAGATATAAAATATAATTTGTGCCCGGGAGGCTATTTTCTGCATCTTAGCAAAGGAATTACCAAACCCTGAGGACATAGTGATGCATTAACTTGTCTCTTGGTTGGATGATTGCACTCCACTGGTTCATAATTTGTCACATTACAACAATATACCTTAGATTTTATGATACAGCAACACAAAGAAATCCACAAATGCAGAGAAGAAGAATCACCACAGCCTCACCATGTTTTTATGGTGTCTTCAGGGTGTTAGTTTTCCGTCATCCATACCGTTTAATATCCAAGACAAAATGTGTTATTTTGGTGACCAGAGAACTTCCTTTCATATGTTTAATGGAAGCTTTCTTCTCATCAATTTTGTGAAATCCCCAACTACTAGCTACCTAATGTATTAATATTTGAAATTTTTCTCCTGCTCAGCCCTGAAATTGTTTCTAGGTCTTTATGATGCTGATTGTCCTCTAATGTTCTCTACCAAACCTCTGAGGTCTTCCCAAAACAGCTAGATTCAAACCAAGATTAAAATAAAGAAAAGTAGACTCTTGTCCATTTGTTAATTTCTATTTATATATGATGCATGTGATGTGAAGACATTTGCTTGCTGTTTGGGACACTAAAATAAATGACGTGACTCATGTAGCTAATTTGTCTCCCCACGCTGTTATCTAAGAACAGAACAGCTGGACTTGAGGGATTGTTGGGATAAGTGTTTCATGCTGTGTTTTCACAGAACAATCACTGGAAGTACTTTAATGAAAACAAACAAACAAAAAGCTTCTCTGTAGGTATTAACAAGTTCATAATGAATACCATATCTGAAGAAGGATCTTACCATTTCGAGAAATGGTCACATCACCCCCAGCTTCGCTGCTTTCGGGTGATGAGTCCAGTTGGCTGCTGATGCTGTGGCTGAGATGGCTATAGCTTGTGAAGCTTTCAGGAGCCAGAGGCTGCAGCTGCGGACATGAGGATCAGAGGGACTCATTGAGACCAAACATTCACTGCAGTGCTACTTTGATAATATTAGCGTCTTTCCAAAATCCAATCTTGTAGTACATTTTTACTCTGGAGATCCAAAGTTTCTTCAGAAGATTTGAAAACAAAACAAAAACCTAAAAGAGGTAAAAATTTGTGCGTGCCTAAATGAAACACAGGGTGGTGCTGTTTAAAAGGAAAAGAACTGGATCAGACTGCATTCATGTTTTGAATGTTCCGAAATCAATTTCTGATGTTAAACTCGCACATGATGTAGATGTAATACACAAAGACGGAAATATTATAAGTGTTTATTTCTGTAAATTAATTTTCTTAGGAACTCTTAATGTTTATATAAATTGATACAATATTAAACGTTTTCATTTTGAATTGAATCACTGAAATACATAAACATTTTGATAATATAATTTACTGAGAGTTACCTCAGTAAATTATATTACCAGATTATTACCAGAAACAAAGCAGAGTAGCTGGTGTATAGGAATTGTACTTACCTCTCTGTTGCCTTTCCCATTTATGTGTATCGGAGGAGGGGTCATTACAGCCGAGTTCTTTATCTGCTTGGCATGAGGACTGCTTTTAAACACCCTGTCCCTGAGGCAGAGAAAATGTGAAATCAAGTCGATGAGTAAATTAACTTTTAAGTACATGTTATGAGCGAAGAATAAGAAAATGATCTCTTCTTACGGCTCAGCTTCAGGGAGAATTGGGGGTAAGGTGTGTCTGCGCATTCTGGCTTGACCTCGTCTGTTCTCTGTGAACATGCTGCCTAAGCTCTCCTGGTCAGAATCTACATCCTGTGTGCAATCGTGACCTTGAGCTGGCAGAGAGATCTTTGGTAAAGATCCTTCCTGCAAATAAGAATACAGAAAACGCCTTCATAATTTGTCCTGTCAGTTTAATTCATATCTAAGACTAATAAGACTAATGACTAATTGATTCGACATGACAGTCACCTTGATGGTTTGTCTGGTGGTCACCTTGTCCAAGGCTACAGCTCTCTCCAGCTTCCTCTCATCCAGCTCCCTCATGTACATCTCATATAGTTCCTGGAGGTGCGGTGGTACAAGCAGGCTGTTCTCTGAAACATGCAGAGGGACACATGTACATGGTTGCTATCGCCACACCCATAAGCTAGTTTTATGTACAGGCATTTAAAACGTTGCACACTCAGTATGGATGAGTAGCAGAAACTCTCACAGGATGATTTGTGAGTGCTGAAAACAAATCTTTAACAACTAACATCCTGATAAAATAGTTTTATGAAATATCTTCTAAAGTGGACAACCACCCAAATGGTGCAGCGTGAAGAGAATGTGTTTTGAGAAACCGAGATTATTTTCTGGCCCGAGATGAAAATTTGATTACTAGCCACTTTAAGTTGTCAAGAATAACCCTGATGGAGCTGTGCTGAAGACTGAGGCTGCCTGTACCTATACCTGCACCAGTGTGAGGGACTTCAGAAGGAACTGAACTTATCAGGACTATGCCAGTCAACCTTGACTCAAGAAAAAATATGTTTGGATCTAGGCCCCTGGGCAGTTTTAAACATCTGTTTTTTTTTTTTTATGTGTGGACAAGTTTTTCTATTCAAGAGTATACCATGTCGCCACTCAAGCCTTTGTACACGAAGTCACAGGGTTGCAACTTGTAATTTCTTGTCAGGGTTAATAATCTCTGAGAAATGCACACAGCACACAGAGTTTTCAACTGATAACTGAAAAATCTTTAGACGAGTTCCATGCAAAGGTCAAACACAGTATAATGATTTAAAAGTAACTTACCATCTATGAATTGTCTCTGTTGCTGAATGATCTCATCACACAGGTGTCTGTGCTGCTCAAAGCGCTGAACCACAAAGTTCTTCTGCCGGATGACGTTGTCTTTGATCAGAGCGTGGGACTGCATCTCTGTGTTCTCGATCTCCAGCTCGTGGACCTTGCAGAGGAGGCCAAGGATTTCGCGTTGCTCCTCTGAGCTCACTCTGCGAGGAAGAAGCTCCTCCAGGCGCCGGGCTCGATCCCGGAGCTCCAGAAACCTCTGCTCCAGTAAACCCTTCAATCAGAGGTTATTTTTATTCAGTACGGGAGAACATCAGAATGCATTCTAACCCTAACATTTTGAAGAAGCAAACCTTCTGCTTTTGAATCTTCTTCTGTTCAGCCATGAGGGTGACTAAGTTTTCCCGAGCCACTGCTACCTCCCGGGTCTCTGTGCTGTCTGGGGGAGAGTCTGGGGAATCCGAATCCTTCTCACTTTCGTCTTTATTGACACTTTCCTTCCTTCTTTCTGAACGCCACTTTCTCCTGCGCTTGCTCTGCTCCTGCTCCCAGCTATAGCACATAATATATGTATATTTTGTTATAAAGGTTTTTACTGACAGTTGCAATTGCATGTTCTAAAGCTTGTAGGCACAAATATGGTGAGATAATTCTTTACTTTGAATAGATTTTCTAGTCAAGGAAATTCATAATTAGATTTGCATCACTGTTAACAGTTAATAACATAAAATAGCTACAGAGAAATACTTGCTGTGCACTAATTAATTTAATTAAACTAGATCAGAGCAAGAATAAGAGTCTATTTGATTTAAACCCCCGAACAGAGATTGAGAATTATGAATATTAACTGGAAGACAACTGCTAAAATGTGACAATCTGGATTATTAGATTTTAAATAACAAGTGTGCTCTGCGGTGAAAAGAAACAGCAGAAATCCGACTGACTCTGCAATGGTGACAAGGTGTTTAGAGGTGTCGATCTGGATCTCCATGTTGCTGTTCTCCAGCTCGATCAGGCTCTTCCTGATCTTCATCTGCTGCCGGAAAGCATCCAGAAGCTGCTCCCTCAACTCGTCCATCTCTGCTCTGCTCTGCTGGCTGGAGTGGGCTTGGACCTCCGCTGAAAGACAGTAGAAATACAAAGAGAAAGAAAGGAAGGAAGAAAGAAACATGAATACAATTTTCAACAGATGTTGAGATGTGTCTTTTACTCATTTAAAGTACAGACGATCAAATTTACCCTGGATGTTTCGGATGTCAGCTCGGTCGGAGCCGACCTGCCGGGTCGCCTGCTCTGCAATCTTCTTTTTGAGCCGCTGGATTTCACAGCGGAGGTCAGAGATGATGTTTGTGTACTGAGCAATGTGGTATGACACATTTATTAGGTTCTTCTTCACCTAAAGCAAACAGTGATTGGAAACAATATGTCTGAAAAAACCCAATCCACTTCAAGGTGAGCTTTTATTAGGATGAAATAAAAGTTTACCCGTGTACGTATGCTTTTGGCACGGTCAGCGTATGTCAGCGTGTTTCGAGACTCCTCAAAAGCTATAGAGGCGGGGCTAATATGGGCTATCATCACTGTTCTGCTGTTCCCACCCAATGAGTCCTGTCATTGAAATTTGAGAGACATTTTTGTGAATACAACAGATAGAGTGGCTTAAAAGTTTTTGTGTGTGTGTAGGTCCAGTCTTATGATTTAATACGACTGAATAATGCATCATTGTGAAGTAGAAGGAAAATTATACTTGGTTTTAAAAAAATATTTTACCTACAAATTTGAAAAGTGTGGGATGCATTTGCATTTTACTCGCCAGAGTCAATCCTTGTAGAAACACAAATATGCCGCACACTTTTCAGATTGTTAATTCGCAGTTCACAATTCTGCACTACTTTGTCTTGGTCTATCAAAGAAGCTTGTTTGAATTTTGTGCAAATGCATGACATCTTTTGCCAGACATTGTATAAAGACAGGAATCTTTTCTCAACTGCAGTACCTTCAGGAGGCGAGTCAACTTGCTGTCTCGATAGTTGACGTACTTGTTGCCATTTTTGTCACTCAGGGCGTTAATGCAGTTGCCCAAAGCCAGGAGGGAGCGATTGATGTGAGCTCCTTCTTTCAGTCGCTGACCTCTATTCTGAGTCTGAAAGAGGCAGAGATCGATGGGTGAGAAAACCTCTGAACTCACAGGGGTTTTTATCACTTTGTTCCCTGTGACGGGGGTCAAATGAAAGCTTTCAGTAAAAGGAACTAGAGGGAGACTGGGAATAGCAAGCAACAAAGGCATCTAACTAGTACCAGGAGATTTTATTTATATGGTGAATGCGGTTTTGAGACAAAAAGTCAAAGAGTAGTCCAAGACTGAACAATTTCACCTCACTTCAGTGAAACACATTTTTCTTAGTGAGAGAAAATAAGACACATACTTCATAAATAAATTTGGATTTAGTCATATTTAGATCAAACAAGGATTGCACCATATTTCAAAGCCAGAAAAACAAAAAATTGTTTTTGTTTTTTAAAGTATATAAGTAGTTATGAAATACTTCTCTGAAACAAAAATGAGCATTTTGAGTGACGTCCTCCAAAACAGGAAGGCGCTACCAAATATATTGCACCTGACGCTGCAGGGTGAGTCTGAAAAGCCCTCACAACAATCACAGAGCTTGACAGACCTTCATAACTCAAATAAACAGAAAATAAAAAGGATTCAGTGAGTCCCTTTCCAATAAACATATTCTAAGCAGAAAAATGGTAATAGATTAGTGCAAGTAAAATGGTGAAAGGAACAGATTTCTCTGACTCTCCTGAATGGAGAGCCAGAGTCTCCAGACTAGAAATTTGGAGCTAAAAGGAGACATAATTCAAACCTGAGGGATGTGAGCACACTGTCCCAGCCTTGACTGGAGTAAAGCTTACCGTCAACCCACCAAAACATTAACAAGGGCTGAGCATGAAGCTTCATCTAAAAAAATTTTTCTTTTACAGAGAATTTGCTTTGACGTTTTCTTTCTGCATTTCTGTGCAAAGCGACAGAGAGGAGGCTTAGTCTGTGATTTCTTCTGGGTTCTGAATCTCCCTTCCATTGACCGCAAATGTAACATCTACTAAAGTGTCTTTTTAGAGCCAAGCAACATGTTGTTGAGGAGAGACTAAAGATAGATTTGAGTGGAGTGGCTGTTGATGTTCTGGGGGAAACACTTTGTATTAAATCAGCCTGAATGACAGGCAGCAACTTTAACTATAACCTGGAGTCCTGTTTGTGGTCGAGGAAGCCTGCAGAACATAAAACAAGGATCTCATGCAGGACATCATGACAGACATCATCTGCAGTAGAGGATCGGACTAAATGAGAGGATTTACTTCATTTTCGGGATCTAAAAAATGAGAGCTTAATTTTTGTTTATGAAGTTGCAAACTGAATTAGGTAATATCTGATCATGTAATTCTACATTATGGGAGTTGGCCCCTCAGCTGTCCTATGATTGAACAAGACATTACAATAGCCAAGCAATAAAAAGAATAATTACTAGCTGTTATAGATGCCCAGTAAATTTGATGAAATGCCCATATTAAAGATTATAAAATGGAAGTCGTGTACAAATGTCAAACTCTGAAGTATGATTCACAAAAGTGTAATCAAAGTTGACACTACTGGTATATGCATTTAATAATCTGAGTGGTTCATGCAGCGTTTCGCAAAGTTTTCTTTGGAAATTTTGTCACACTACAACCACAAACTTAATTTTTTGGGGGGGACTTTAAGCAATAGACCACCAGAAAATAGTGCATAACTTTTTCACACAATTGGTAGAATTCATGCCTTTTCTGGAGGGACATTAGGGAATAATGGGAGAATAATACAACACTTTTTATGTATTTTATATTAAAAAAAATCTAAATGGAAAAAAATTAGCCTTTTACTTGTGAAGTGATACTGTGTAATCATTTATTACACAAATCCCAGTAAAATCCATTGACGTTTGTAGCTGTAAATTGAAAAACTTTGAGGGTTATGAGTACTTTTGCAAGGCACTGTAGGCTCTCTCATAAAATGATTATCATCTTAAAAAGTGAAATTGCAAAATAAGTCAACAAGGGAAGCCACAGTTTAGATGTAGGAGAGTGTACTACGCAGCGCTATGTTCAATAACATGCAAAGAGTAGAAGGACCTTGAATTTTGAACTTGATAACTTAATGTTATCAAAAGATGTCTAAATGCAAGCACAAAGCGCCAAATCTGTCCACCTGAGCAGCTCTTTCTGAGCCGGCGAGGTCAATCATGAAAAGCCGAGCAAAGCGGACCTCCTGCAACACGTCACGACAACGGCTCTGCTGCTTGACGGCAACCTGCAGCACAGCGTGGGAGCGAGACGATGTCTGATTAGCGGCTGTTGGCTCCTGCGTGCGCTGCTTGTTGCCTTTCATTAGCAACTCCATGATCTGAGGACACACAAGTGAGGCAGTCAGGAGTGTTCATAGCTTTTTAACCGTGTGATGAAACCACACTGGGTATCCTCTCACCTCCTGGGCATTGATGGTCGACACTTCTGTGATGCCTGCAACCTGAATCACACCCTTAGAGTCTTCTCTTAGATCCAAGAAACCTGAAGATGGGTTCAGCAGGTCTCTGATCATCTCATTGTAGATCTGTAAATATATAGATTGAAATGTAAAACATTCTTCAGACAGCATTAATCAGTTGGAAGAATGTGCCTTCCAGCACATGTAATAAGAATACAATATGCATTTTTTTTCTGCAATTCAATTAAATAACAAAACTCACATTAATTACTGGTACACACAAGATGGTATATTTCAAACACTTACTCTACTACTGTTATTTTTTAAGCATATGGTGTAGCTGGTTAATACTACTATATAGCATAGTAATATAAAAAGATTGATAGATAATCTCAAAAATAAAAAAAAAATAATCTCTGCGGGGAATGAATCTATAACACATTCAAAGAAGTGATCACATTCTGGATATTTATCTGGCAGGAGATTTACTCCACATCAATCAAATTGCTTACACACTGAGCACTTATTTTATAATCAAATATTTCAATAAACAGGGCCAAACTCAATAGGAAGCTGTGCAAGCATTTCTACAAACTAGTAGAACAGAATTAAAATGGTTTCCTTAATATAAATGTTTAATATATAATCCAAATTGATTTAAGGTTTTAATATCATTAAACAGTTCCTTAGTGCCTCTCTTGAGATTAAAGGCATAGTTTGAATGGCATAAAATTAGATATTTATAATTAAGTTCGAAAAGAGTTTGGGAAAAGAAAAACAGAGAAGAGAAGTTTTCAAGTAACATTGGACATCTAAAGATGTGAACCAGAACATGCAGAGTGAGAACAAAAAAGTATCCTTGTTTTGTGACTCAACAATTTAGTTACACAGAAAATATAAAAAAAACTCCATCTCCTGGATGGAGCTATTTTTCCATTCAAGGCTTCAGACAAGAAAAAAGACAACCAATAAACCAGAGCAACTAACAACATCACTGAAAAGTACATGGTACAAGTTGAAACAAGATGTGCCAAACACAATTTTTGGAAATGTTTGTCATTAGCTAAAAGTCTTAAGCATCAAAATTGAAAGGCATTAGTGATTTAATTATTTTTTCTCTATTTAATGTATCAATATCATGTCAGGGATTTTTTTTTTTCTCAGACTGGAGTTACTGGCAAAAATCAACAGTTCAAAGATATCCAAGATCCGGGTATGACACTGTTATCACACCAGTGTAAGAACATTTTGGACAATGATAAAATAATTGAAACCTTTCAAAACACATTCAGTTGAAAGCAGAAACAAGATCCTGAAAAGTGACCACAGGGTGACAGTCTGAAATTTTAGGACACACTTACTGCCAAATTCACTTTTAGCCAAACGTATACTAGAGCAGTAGGCTGTCATTCAAACTGACATCTTAACATTGGCTATGTTATTTTTTACTTCCCCAGCTCTCACTTCAGATGGAGTGTAAAAGAGCTTGGGGTACAACGTGATGCTACCAGCTCTGAAAGGCGTGCTCAATAACACCGCAATTGCATTCTGAAATAAATGAGGAAGAACTGCAGGATGTATTGGTGTGTTCCTGTGCATGTGCTGCAGTGATTTCACACGTGACAGAAAGAGAGATGCAAACAAGAGAAGCAACAGATGTGCACTTTGCTCAATTCGTCCATAAAATGCCATTTAACCTCTTCACTATGAGGCGGCGGCAGTAACAGATTGCTCCCTGGAAACAGCAAACACACACGTCACACATGCAGTCATTTGAGGATTCAAAGTTGCAAAATGAATGCAGGTCAGAAAGCTTGTTCTATATGCAGTTTCTGACATTTTGATGGGAAAGAATTTCACTCCCACCCACTCAAAGAGAAACTAAAAAGCTACCCTGCAATAAATTTGTCCCTCAGTGTTCATAATGACAGAGTCTGGCAGTGAAAACAAAAGCCGTAATTTTGATGCCAAATGCAAAAACCCCTCCAATAGGCTGAAATTGTGCGAGACAAGTGCTTGTTTGTGCCACTTTGATTTTCAGTTGAAGGCTGACTGCTCTTAGTGTCCAGGATTTTGTCATTAAGTTACTTGTGCTACTCCAATTTATTCTTGACAGCCAGAGAATGGAGCAAATTCTGTTGATACTCTACAGTAAACATGGCTTCGTTATAAATCTAGTTAATATTCTATACCTGCTTCTTCAGACAGAATCAAACAGACCTCCAGACTCTGTACAAACGGATTGAAGTGATCGAGGACAAGTAGATGATGGAGAAACAGGTAAAAACGCTTCAGACAACTGAAATCTCTCAGGCAGGTCAGAAGCCTGTATAGCAAGTGGCCAGAATCTTTCACAAGCCTTGAAACTGACAGTCACTTGTGTTCAGTCAACATCTGTTATGAAGCTCTTGGGCGTATTGGGTTGGATAAGCATTTAATCAAGATGAATTTTGTACAGACCAAACAATAAATTTATTGTAACCTTCACTGAAAAAATGCAGGGTTAAAATATATGGAGCCCTGTTGGCGCTAAGGTAATGTTATTATATAAATGTAAAGTTTTGTTGGGTACAAGATCAACATTAATCATGGTAATTATTTTTCATGATAAAAAGTCAAAGTTTGACAACAGGACAAACTCAGGTTTTTGATCATGTTTAGTTCCTTAAAATTTAAAAGAATAAAACTTTCATCCAATACATGGGAATAACCAGGATGCATTTTAATCATACCAGAACTATTACATTGAATATAACTATCAGTAATTAGGATTTTCTACATACCTGAATTAATTTTAATGTCAAGTTTGGAAATAAAATTAAAACTTCAATACACAGCCTGAGATAAACTGATGACACACTTCAAATAATTGTCAAGTTATGTAGCCTTTAGGATCCCTTAGGATGTGGAACCGAACGTGCTGCTCCACATTAACCTTGCTTACTCAGTTGGACAGTGTTTTTGGTTCGGTAAGTGTAGGATGTTGAATTAAACATTTCTTCTTGAAAACAATTGCATGCTGATTCAATTCTCAGAAGGACAGACAATGCAGTGCTTTTGCCACATCTAGATAGTGGTTTGTATTTGTTCTTTTTATCCTTTTCACAGAGAATGCAGGTGTTACCATATTAAATGGGAAGAATATCACCGTCTGGAGCCCGGATATTCATTCAAGTTCTGAGGCTTGCACATAGATATTCTCAACATTGGAAAAATGCTGAATTTAGCAACAACAACAAAAAATTATTTAAAGGGAGCCCATTGAAGAGATTTTGATTTTTCTTAATGTTTTAAATATTTGTATCATTTGGGCAAGTCAGTTTTTATGCATTTCTCAAAACTTCATCTACGGTAGATTCATTGAGAGACTTCTTTGTATTTCTTGGAAATCCATATGTGTACTAATCCTATAAACCGCTATTTGGAGCTGCACTTAAGGAACTAGTATATAACTATTTTTTGGCATTGCTTAACAAATAAAAATCATTTAGGAAAGGTTTTGGGAAATGTTTAGAACACCAAAAAAGCTCTTCATTTGACAGAAGAGAGAAAAAAGCAAAAGAAAAAGAAGTGCAAGAGACTCTTGCATTTGAAAGGGTCTTTTTATCTTCTTCAGTGCTTGTGCCTGAAAATAAGAGACCACTCACAGCATTGTAAAGTTATACCTCTATGACACAAATGAACCAGCTTCATTGTATCTGGTGCTGTTAAGGGAACTAAATGGACAAGTTGAGCTGTTCCTGCTTGTCTTTAATGAGGTATGAAGCTGAGTCCAGCAGGCACACAGAAAAATGAGCATAATCAGTCCGCAGCTAATTACCCACAGACAAACCAAGGCAAAAAGGGGAGAAAAAACTGTTCAAAGGCATAAGATGACAGAAACAGCAGTTCAGAAAAAGCAACACAAAGAGCGAAACACTTAGTGTTCAAAGTTGAGCATCAAGGACATTGTTTTGATCATATTTAAGCTTGTAATGATAGCCCAACATTTACAGTTTTTCATAGCATTTATATTATGTGGGTTAGTCCTGTCAAATTCCAGGACTAAATCCAAAAGAGAATGTGTGATACAATTTTAAAAATTACCATTATGCTTTCTGTCCTGTTTGACTAACCTTGAGCTAATTTTCAAAGAAGAAAGGACAAAGATTTTAGTTTGTAAATGTGACCAGGTAAAAGGCACATACCCCCATAAAAACGCAGCTGTAATTTCAGGCACATCTACTTAGCTCTCAAGGGTTCTGAACAAATAGATGTGACACTTCTCAGATTTTCATGTATAAGTGATTTTGAAAGCTATGTATTATTCTCTTCCTACTTCCCAAATATGTAGTACTTTGTGTTACTGCACATAACTAAAAATCCTAAAACAAATATATGTAAGTTGATTGTTGTAAAAAAAAAGATTAAAGGCCTACATGTTACAAAACAACCAACTACCAGTATTCAAAGTAAAAAAATTAATGCTTTTTTGAACAAATCGTTAAATTTGTGTGTATAGTGATTTGACTAGCGCTGTAGGATGAATAAAATGGTGTGACACCTGCATTAAATGAGTCTGCTATCCTAAAATGGGAGTAATGTATCTGAACTTCCTTGTAGATAAAGGACTTACCTCTAGATAAGACATTGACACGCTGTACAGCATGTCATCACTAGTCTCCTCGATGGCACGAAACAAGTCATTCAGTGTGCGAACATAGATTCCTGGCTCTTTGTCAGTGCCTAACATGGTGTATGTCTTCCCACAACCTGGAACAAAGCATGACAATTTATTTGTTAAGTGCTAAGTGCAGTTCTTACCAACACGGACAAAAGCATGAGTCTTTTTTGTTCTTGTGAAGAACAAAAAAGGGATTTAAGCTCAAACAATTATTGATTATTTTTCTCCACAATATGTATATTAAAGGGCAATATGCAAATTGTGTGCTCCACGGAGCACAAAGAAATTAATGTTGCTTTGAAAATATCTAATCATTTTTTCCAGCATGGGAAAATTTGTAAATTTATTATAAAGTTTAGTGCTTAAAGGGGAGTATTATGTATTTTTTTGGGCACACAATGCCATTTTACAGCACAATTAAGTAACTATGTCAGCTTCAGCCGTATGTGATGCCTTGAAATTGGCCCGGGTCTCTTTAAGATGTTAAAGTTTTTTAAATTTAAGTTGAGTTGCAAGTTCACTGGTGAACATTGACTTATTTTCACTAAAATGTTGCTGTTTGAATATCTTCCCTAGCTCAACTAGTCTTTGCCAGCCTAAAATGTCTTTGTAAGCCTTTTACTTCCACTACAGGCGAAGCATGACTCATTTTCTCATTATACATTTGTTGAATAAAAAAAAAGATCTCAAAAAGGTTTCACTTTATCTTCCAGCGAGGGTGCTGACTAATTCAGGCTGATCGCATAGTGAGGGTCAGCATAATAATACATGCACTTCGAGAACAACGGCCTGGATGTCTGGCTAGGTCTTGTAGAACACACATAGACAGAGTTAAACACAAACCTGTGGGTCCATAGGCAAACACCGTGGCATTGTAGCCTGATATGAGGCCTTCAATGAGCCCTTTGGTTGTAGCTCGGTAAACCTCGTCCTGCAAATGAGGAGGAAAGCAAAATAGGAAAAAAAAAACATTAAAATGTTGCTCATTTATTTTAGCTTTACTCATCTTATGATTCAGCTTATGAACTCTCTTCTCTAAATAACCTGACTAGCCGAGAAGTCGAATGCCACATCAAACATGTAAGTCTTCTCCCTGGAGCGGTTGGCACGCAGGATGTCGTCTGGATCTTCCATAGGGTCCATCAGAACCACCATCTAATAATAATGAGGAATGAAAAAGACTCAGTGAATATGGTGTCAAAGCTCACTTTGACATCTGGGTGCCTATTTATCCTTGATGGTGTGTGTCTTTGTCAGTCACACTGTAATGCTGTGGTAATGAGCAAGTTGGATCTTAATTTACTAAACTGATCATTGAAAATTATGTCACAAGAATTGTCATGGATGGATGACTAAAACATTTAGGTAATAGGATGCATACTTATGTCTGCAACAACAACCATTTTCATACCATATTACATTTTCTCTATTCAGTTAGAACACATTCCAGATTGAATAGGAATGATGAAAAGATATCAGTGTAAACATTAAACTTCAAAAGCACATCTGTAGAGGCGAGTGATAGAGCTAGTCATTTTCAAAGATGGATTCTTCTCCCAGATGTTTAGTAAGTTTCTAGTGAATCGCTTTGTTTGCGGTGTAAATATGAAAACTGCAATGAGACACGGTACTTAATACAGTCATCAGCAACAGTTGTTTTAATGGTTCGTAACTCATTTGCTTGGAAGATTGCAAATGTGTTTAGTTCCTCCAAAAATAAAAAAGGGTGCATTAAATTTTCAGTAAATTGAGTCACTGTTTGTATTTTTTTTCTTTCATAGCAATAGAGGTACTCCACAGTCTCTAAGTAAACCCCCTGGAGTACAGACATCACAAATTAGTCTTTCACTAATCAAAAGTTCTCTTTCTGATCACGCTGAAAGGATGTTGAATAAAAATGAAAGAACAAATAGAAAGAGAGGGCTTAAGAACCAGGACAAATTGTTATGTCCACAGTTTCGCATTATTAAAAAGGTTTTGAAACCACAGAAAATGTCACATATAACCGTATTTTACAGAAAGAACAGAGAAATCTTCCATCCATCCATCCATCCATCCATCCATCCATCCATCCATCTTCCAACACCATTGTCCCTAGTGGGGTAAGGAGGGGTGCTGGTGCCTATCTCCAGCTAACGTTCTGGGCAAGATGCGCAGAAATCTTATGAAACAAATAAATTGCATATAGGCATTCCTATTTTTCTGATCAAATAACGAAGTTATACAAATTATGACCTATGGCCTTTCAAAAACAAAAGAAAACTGAATGTCAAACAAAAATAAAAAAGCATCCTTGTGTCAGACACAGCCTTGACAGCACTGGCACACAGCATGTATGTTATTATGAAGAAACTGAAATGTCAAGTTGTTCTGATTGTGCTGCTTGACAGAGCCTTTGTCTAATACATAATCTTTTGTTTTCTCTCCTCAGAAAACTGCGCATCAGAGAAGAACACTACATATCCAACAAATAAATAAATAAAAAGTGGTGATCAATATCTGTCAGAGTAGGTGCAAGTGAGATGGAAATATTACAGTTAATGGAAGACACTCCCCATCATGTGGCATATGATAGACAACAAGGGCAATAAAAATAAGGAAGCCTTTTGTCCTCACATTAGATGCTGCAGAACGATGGGGCAGCTGGGACTTCACCTAGTGTGATTAGCTGGTCAGCTTTGTTCAGCAGCAGACCCTCAGAGTCCTCGGAGCCCTCTAACACTGAAGCACACGGCCTGTTTGATGACGCCCTAACCATCGAGCAGCTCACTTTGAAGCCTCTCAATTGAAATTCAAGAGCAGAGATTTCACTTCTGATAAACTGACAACAATGCATAAAGGCGGAGGCCAAGGAAAACTCACACAGGCTGTAATCAGTAAAAAGGTGAACGGGAGAGGAGGATGTAGCACTTGAGAAAAAGAGAAAGAGAAAATGAGGAGGGACTGAAAAGACAAAGCAACAACGATTTCAACACTGAAGAAGCAAAAGAGAGAAGCGTGCAGCACTAAGTGGTGTTCTCATTATGGTCTTCTTCCTATTCCTTATACTTGAAGCTGCAGAGATGAATTAGTTCTAATTTAATTTCACAACAAAAGTTATGAGAGCAAAGAGACATTTGTTTTAAAATACAAGATCATAAGCTTTTTGGTCTCAGCAAAAACCAGTATGCTTCACAAACAACAGCATGCCTTTGATAATACTGCTGAAATTAGAGATCAGATAAAAATTAGAGATTAACATTGAAATAGACTAATCAGTGCAACTTTTCAGTACTCAACTAACCCCTCCTGTTCTCTGCTAAGGGTCTTGATTTTATGGGCTCACAATCACAATGAACCACAAATGTGTTCAAATCTCAATGAATGAAAATGAAAGCTTCCTTTTTCCTTGACGCCCATACAATAGGAGTATTTTTTTAGTGGCTGAAAAGCTAGAGCTTATGGAGAGGGGTTAGAACATTGTAAAAGGGTAAAGAAAGAACAGTGTCTTGAAAATGAGGGTTAGTCATAATCAATATGATTATTTCCATTTCCATCAAATGTATCAAATTCAATATTTGCTGAAATTGTGCAGCTCCACTTCTCAATTTTAGCATGTTTTGTATAAGATATCAGTATCCCTGAGTTTCCTTAAGGAAGCTGATGAGCATGAAACAGCATTCTTACATAACTGCAAGTGATGCAGGTATCAAATGTCCACACACACTTTTGTCTATGTGGATGCTCCGGGGAAAAATCATGTGCTACTCAGGGTGTTGATAACACCTCTATTCCCATCTGTCACTTGTGTTTCTTGAGTTACATTGCCTCCACAGATCCCTCCGTGAACATGCACATGTAACAGCTGGTGTATAGGAAGACATAAGATCTCTAATTTTCTTAAGTCCCTTGATAAAACTCTAAGGGGCTGGCTCTGATCACATTGCTTGGATGTCTGGGAATGTGCCCTGGGGATTTAAGGCCAGGAATGAACTGACCTCACAGAAGTTTTCAACACATGCAGATGCCCTTTAAAGTACTCTGTGTTCAGTATTAAGAAGCTTCTGAGAAATAAAGTCAAGGGTGAAGTACAGATCAGGACCTGGTGTTTGGAATTAGTATAGAGTTAAGTCATGTAAAGGACAAGGTAAGCTGTGATGATAAATTTCCTACATGTCATTTGCTCATGCAGCTAAATGAAAACACGTGCTATTGGACATGGAGTAAAAATGAAGCGTCTTCTTTAGCAAGCAAATCTGAACAGGCACATTGGCATAATCATGACTCAGTGGATGACAGGAGAACATCACTTTATTCAGAGCGCAATGATCTAAAAATAAAAGCCATTTTATGGCCTTTGGCCAAAAATTAAGTCACTTCAAGCAGTTAGGTGAAAAGATGACTTGATACCCCAAAGACATGGTGTTACAGATTAAAAATCCTGTCCATCTTCAAACTAAAAATGAATATTGAATGCAATATTTTGACAGTGTTGGTATCCATTTTTTATTTTTTTCCTTTGCTATAGTCAGTGCTTGTGAGATGCAAAGTGGTGGTAAGCAAATGCTATAACCAGTATGAAACTTGGGAGTAGTTTTGTAGAAGAAACTCTTTTTTGGAACTAAATAATGACTTAAACAGAGCTAAATATGACTGTGTGAAAATGTTGGCTGATTAGCAACTACTACTTAACTACCCAAAAGAGGCCAATTTAATTACTTTCTAAGCTGCTCTGGTGTCTTCATGAGGAAACAACCTTCAAGCAACTGAGCAAATTTATTTGGCAACTTTGAATCTTTCAAAGTTGTAATTTTGAGAAAACATATTTTTTCTCAAATTTTATTGCTGCCTGTTTTACTTTATAAATTAAGTAGACAACCATTAATTTGAACAAACACTAATTTAATAATTAAACTCATCCAGGCAGAAAACATGGATGAAGTCCACTGCTGTTCCTATTCTTTCAGGAGCAGTCACTTGTTAGCTGGTTCAGGTTTCAGATCATATTCTCTCAAAGATCAGCAAGATCAAAGCTTTATGAGATAGATATTAGCAAGAGTTGTTGGGTTTTTTTTTTTGCTGCAAACCAGTTTTCAGTTTTTGTTAATTGCTGGCAATCTTCTTTTTGTTGATTTTCTTTCGATTGGTTAAACAGGTCAAGTACCGAAAATATTTGATACTTGACCAAATATTTTCCCACCCTATAACACGTAAAACAATATAAACAGTGATGCATATTTTTGGGGAATTGTATAATAATTCAATCTATGCATCTATGCATCAATCAAATCCTTCAAGTCTATTTTCTGTTGGATTCAAAAATGACTGCCTCAGACTAATACTGCCACTCTCTGCCCAAAGAAACTGTCTTTTTTTTTTTTTTACAGAAAAAGACAAAACAGGTGAATCTATAGTCCAGATCAGAGACCCCAAAGCAATAAGAAGTGCAACACTGTAAAAACAGAAGGGACTTCTTGACTCAAAGCCCCAGTGCACATCATGCCTTTCATTTAGATGCAAGTCATGACCCCACTGAACTCTACCCCTGAAGCAAACAAAACAAAGTGGTCACTACATGTATTTGCACATGGTGGCTTTAAATAAAAGCCACTCCTAAAATATTCATATACTTTCAAGAAGCCAAAGTCAAACAACAGCTTGCTTATGCACTGACATGAAACCAATTAGTGTGATGGAGTTTTCAAAACACCATAAAGACGCATTAGGGTGCGACGATGCACCACAGCCACGCCTTTCCTGGCTGATCAACAGCACCTGCTGGCCCGCTCATTAAAGCAGCAGGGATCACTTGGTTGGCCATCTTGCTGATTATAGCACCGCTCTCACCCACCACAGATCCATAATTCATAGCCTGGATGTGGTGCGGTTTCACAAGTCACCGAGCCCTGGGTGCTTTTTTCTGATTCCCTCCAGTGTTATGTGCCAAAGAGAAAATGTTGCAAACATAGGCAACAAAAGTCAGAAGATATATGGATGATTGTAAAGGTAGAGGTTCATTACATGTAAACAAAGGCTTGAGTCACTAATAACTTGGTGGTTAGCTGCTGTCACTGGTACTACAATGAACAAAACGAGAGACTAAATTGTTTGCCTGTATTTTAGATGTGCATTTGTACTTCTTTGAGATTAACCATGAAACTGGATGGTGACTGAAAGCTCGACTTGGCCAAGCTGAAGCTCAAAAATCTAATCTTTTTCAGATTTTTCTGATTAAATGATATTATCAGTAGAAGAGGAACTGAATAGTAATAGGACATTTCCTGGTGTATTATTTTTTTGTGCTGAAATAATTGCATTACAGAATTTTTGTCCAATTCCATTCGGAAAAAGTTCCTTTATCCAGTACAGGCTGCACTTTCTTCCCTTGACTTGGATTGTCTCTGGTAGATTTTTTTTACTGGGCCAATCAGCAAACACAAGGAGAAGTTGTAAATGATGAAGTCGATTTTCTGAACTGCTTTAGAATTGTAGTCTGCTTGTATTTTTAGCAATGGCAGCAATGGAAGTGAACAAATATGTTCAGTCCAATATGGCCATGTTTCCAAACATTAGATTAACATTAACACTTGCTTCATTCGTTTCAGCACTTCTCTCTTTGCAGTGGAGAATGGTTCTTTACAGCGAAGGCAACTTCCACAAAGCTTCTTACTGTCTAACTGGAATATTACATGGGCAAACATTTGCAACTGGGTAAAATTTAAAACCTCAACACAGTCCACTCCTTCAGGAAGCAATTGTTTCTCAACAGTCCTGACCATCTGTATGGTGCAAAGCATAGTATAAGGGGCAGGTTTTTATCAGGCTAGTGTCTAACCAAGACCACAATAGTGTGTTTGAAACAAAAAGTGACTTGTGTCTTAAATAGCACCTGGTACAAAACATTCCATTAACCCACAAGAGTGGCCGGTGAAAGTTTAATTCCGATCCCTTCAGTCAACACACCATAACTTGGGGGCTATCAAGTCACACTAACAACAGCTCTTTTTAGCATAGATGTTCTTACCGCAAGAAGAAGTCTGAAAGGAACTAAGTATAAACCAGAAAAGCAAAACAGCAAACTTGGTCTATTCTGAAACATGCAAGATTTGGAAATGTTGAAAGCATTTAGGAAATCTCAGAGATAAGGTGAAGGTCTATATCCTACTGGACAGTCATGGGTATTTTACAGCAGGACCATTTAACATTAAATGGCAACACTAGTTTTAACAAATGCAGGATGTTTTAAACAAAACCCGGTCTGTATCAGAGCGATAGAGCCAACCTATCAACGTACATGCACTGCTGTCAGGTTTTATTGTTTACATTTGTGCCTTGTCTTTATGGCTCTTTCTTTGACTGCCCATAATAAAACTGAAAGGGTTGAACATGAATGCGTCACAATGATTAAAAGCTGTGTTTTGTCCATGTGTCACGTCTTAACTCATAGGTTCATCTCTGAATTCTTTGTTATTGTGTTCTTTGCAAGTACTTACCCTGCAAGTACAGTTAAAGGCCTGTTCTTAACATGAACACAATGACACAGTATGGATGTTCTCCAATTGGAACAGAGTGCATTTATAATGGATAATAAAAGAAGAAAATATAGTATTTTCACAGATAGCAAATATTCATAAATAATAATAATTAATAATAATAAACTGTCAATATTAGGTGGAACATTTCTAAAAATAATGGGCAAAAGTTTTTGTCATTGATTATAAAAAGTTTAAAGTAATTAATGGTGATTTGCCATCTCCTATTACTTTTTCAGATTTTTGTTACCAGTGAAGCAAGACTGTCCACCAAAAATAAAAACCTTTGCTCTCTTCATTAGAATATTTGCTTATAAAATATTTATTGTCTCAACTGAAAAAATAATAGCAGATGACAATCAGCTTTTGATTCCTTCCGTTGTGCCTTAGGTTTGCAGTGGATCTATGAGCAAGATAAATTAAAAGAACTATTTTGTGTGTATGTTTTTCCAACCTGGTCATAGTTGTTGTTTCACAGCTGCATGACTCATTTAAATAAGTACTAAACACTGATTTCTTATATTATTATGATAAAAACTCATATGAGATACCTACAGCATGAACTGAGTCAAAATGTTTTAAGTAAAAATGTTTTCATTATAATGACATAACAAAACAAAAACAAACAAACAGGATATGGATGTAGTCACTGTCTAACCAAAAGCAGATATTACCATAATTTTAAAAAAATAAAGAAAGAACGATAAGGAGACAGACAGCTGAAGAAGATAAATGCAGGACATGAGGTTGAGGTTGAAGAGGATCACTGAGAGATTAGAATTGGAACAGTACTTGCCGCCCACCAAGCACCAAATATTCCATGTATTATTTTAATCCAACTGAATATTTAGAATAAAAAAAATCTCAGTAATTTGGATGCAGTGATGTATAGCAAAAAGTAAAATTCACCCCCTACCTCACCTATAACTTTTTTTGCATTATGCACCACTTGGAGACACTCAGTGCCAAATGAACCGGAAGGAAAAAAGAGGTTTCGGATTGCATCATCAGAGACACTTAGGTAAGTCTTGAGGCAGCCTGGACTATTACTCTGTACAGCTGATTTCCTGTGTCAGTGGACAATAAAACTAGGTTTTCTTTTAATTTAAATGTAATAAAGGTCGCACAAAAAATAATTGTCACCTGTCATTCTGTCAAAAATTTTGGTTTATTACTTTGGGATTACTTTTTTATTCATTCTTACCAGGGTCCCCAGTTAATGCGCTTGTCACTGGCTTGCATTTCATTCACAGAAGATTTGCAACCGTGCTTTTACTGTTGTGTCAAGAACAAACAGTAAAGATCACCAAAAAATCAAACAATCAGGCCCTAGCAGTAACCTGGCAAGGCAACCTTTTAAACTACCCTTTCAGAAATGCAACTAAAGCTTTGGAAACTCACACTGGACACAAATGCACTTGGTTATCTGATAGAAATGCTCAAGCCCTGCCCTCTGTGCCCTGACAATGCCACTGAATATCTTGTTTCAGAGACTTGCCAAGATTGGAGGTGTCTGTTGGACCGAAGCATACCTGATACAGTATGCCTGATTGTAAAGTCTTGTTCTTTAGCTGAAGTGACGTAGGATGTCTGGCTGTCACGATTGAATGGCAAACTGGTGCTGTCAGACCAGGGTTGTTGTAATTCCAACTCTGACACTTGATAACAAATGTAGAGGGAGTTTTAAACTTTTGTGTAATGCAACTTTGTCTGTAGAAGAATTATTTGTCTGTAGAAGAACTCTACAGACAAATAATCAGAGGAACGTGTTCTGTTCCTTTTCTTCCTTCCTTCTTTGATCAGTATGCATTTGCATTATTATGTGAAACAAAAACGATTGATTAAAAACAATAGCACATAACCTATATTAAGCATTACTTGTAATGCCACATAATCAGTTTCTCCTTGTTTTCTTCTTTTTTTGTGAATACAAATTATATACAGGAGTTTTCAGAAATCACTTTCTTGTAGGTAAAGTATGTTGGGTTAATTCCTAGCTTTGTTGTTATCAACTCATTTTGTGTCATTATACACAAGCATTCAGAGACTGGAATGGTAGCTCAGTAACTGGACGCTGGAGGGTAGGTTGGTCGTAAGGTGAGAGGTGACTTCAAGGCCAGGGGCATCAACTACCCACAAAAGACAAAGAGAGGCACTCTTCTCCATCCTACATTGGGTACAGTTTCACCCCAAATGTGTTGTAATTCAAGAATAGCCTTTGCAGCAGCAAATCTTGCAGTAAGAAAAGTTTATTTGGGGAGGATTTTATGTTTTTGACAAAGTTTAGGTCAACCTTTGATGGTGTATGAATGATTTCATATGTCTCGGTATTGAGGAAGAGCTGCATAGACTACTTCCTTTAAATCTCGACTAAAAACCCACTTGTTTAGGATTGTATTTGAAACGTAATCAATTACAAATGTAATGATGAAACTTTACTTAATGTCGTGTTTTGATTGTTGATTCTATGTTGCATTGTGTTTCTGTGCTTGATATGATGTGAAGCACTTTGAAATGCCTTGCTGCTGAAATGTGCTATACAAATAAAATTTGATTTGAGTTTTGATTTTGATTTGATTTGATTTTTCAGAGCACACCCAACTGATCAAGCGGGTACACGAGGAATGAGCCATGCCAGGCAGTATCAGGTCAAGAAGCATAAGTGAGATGTGCTATTTATCTTTAAACACCATAAAATACTGGAATTTATTATTGCGTAGTTAATTCCAATGGAAAGAGAAGTTTAAGACACTATTTCCTGTTATCTAGAGTACTGTTTTAAATTAAATCAGGGTAGCCTTCCATGTTTTTCAAAGCAGTTGATTCTGATGTTATTTAATAGAAACAGATGTATATGTATCATTTTGGAGAACATAAACATGAAATCTTTGCTCTTCCACTAATACAATAATTTTGATGACCATCACTTTTTTGATTTGTCCAGTCTGACTGTCTTCGGTTTGCTATAATAGACTAAAAGGCAGAATAAAGCATGCTGAATCAGGTAATAATACCCTTTTCAGATGAAGGTGACAAGCTGCTCAACTAGCCATTTAGTGCAGTGTCAAGTTAACATCACACTCCTGCTCACATGTAATAACTGTAATAACAAATTGGTGCTGAACAGCGTGTTATTTCCAGACCTCTAGTCCATTTTATCCCATCAGGCATAACGGAAAGGAGGATGTCAGTGTAAAACATAAAAGAAACCATTACCAGTTTTAAGACTTTTACTGCTGTGCAACACAATGGACTTTCCACAGGATTTAGGTTAGAACATACAGTGTTCTCTTCAAAATCCAGTGACATAATTTAAATGTCAGAGAAATAAAAATAAATTCACAGAGAATTTTGTGAACGTTGTTCTCTGTAAAACAAACCACAGTTTGATGAAATGTTCAGATTGATTTTTATTGGGAAAAAATGGAAATCAAATCACACTGACAGTAAGGGTAAAATGGAAATTTAGGATGTAAACAAAAGTTACAATGTCTAGAAGTACCACACACCAAATGGGACTTTCTACATGTCAGTTGGGTACACAAAACCAAAAATTACAACTCCATTCTGGGACTAGGAGTTATTTCATGAATTAAAAAGGTTGAGAACCACTTCTATAAAAGGTAATATATTTATTTTATTGGCCAATGCATTCTCAGAGTCTGCAGTTTACGTCTACGGTAACAGCTTTTGTCCAAGATAAATACCAGTAAATTTACTAATCTCTTTTCTATATGGTGTAAATGTCAGAGGTGTAAAACAGACGTGGCAGCCAATCACCAGGACCGGACATAACAAAGATATTTATGCATTTTCATCACAAACTGAATGTTTTTCAGGTTTCTCTGGAAACTTGCTGAAAAACAGCATTCCTATTGAAGCACAGCTTCTCATGTTAGCACTACTAAACAGTGAACGATAATTGAGAAGCAGATTCTAAGAGCTTTCCCTCCACAGCTCTGAAGCTCTGGGTTCATGGGTATTAAAGCCCCCAGCCCATTTATTTTCCAAGGCAAAATAAAAAATGTAACATATTTGCTTCAAGTTGCATTTTAATTTAGAGGTTATATTTGTACTGTGGTGAGAAAAAGTATTTGCCCACTAACAGATTTTTTGTTTTTCTTGATTTGTTTCACTTACATGCAACAGTTTGCACCAACACTTGTCACCAAGTGTTAAATAAATTGTAATGAGTCTTTTGTATAAATTTTGGCCCATTCACCTTTGCAAAAACAAACGATTTGTGCAGAGCCTGACTGATTAAATGCTGCACATATTCATGCAGAATGGAGCCCAGGGACTCTTCACTCAATGCAATTTAGAGAAAAAACAGTTGCAACTTTCTAAAAAACTTCATGACAAAACAAATGTGTCAAGAATGGGATATCATTAGTTTCACAAGTTGCATAGGCATACAGGCTATGTACTATTGGCAATAGTGCATTTGCTAATGTTAGGCAGTAGAAGTTTGGCTACATGGTGGAACAATTGGTAGCACTGTTGTCTTGCAGCAAGAAGATCCAGGGTTCGAATCCCATGGTTCTGCATGAAATTTACAAGGTTTCCCTGTGCATACTAAGTGTCCAACCATGAATTTTAGGTTAACTAATCTCTATAAAATTTTTCTTGCCGTTGTCTGCACACATGATTGCTCATTCCGTGTCTTTCTATGTTTTTCTGTTTCAGTCTGGCAACCTGTCCAGGATGTACAGGACAGGATGTGATGTATTTAAATGCTGTTATCTCATCACAAAAAATACCAGTTGAAAAAGACAGTTAAGAGAGTCTGTTTGTTGTAATTGCAAAAAGAATATTTTCCACAGCTTATTGAGAAGGGTAAAATAAATTCTAAATGCAATTTTTTTTTAAATAAAATGTAAATAGAAAGTAGACTTCTTTTACATTGCCATTATATTTTGAGAGATGCCAGTCAGAAAAATAAATAAATTCTTGATTAAATTTAAATTTTCACTCTAAATCTATATGTAGTAGAGGAAAAGTAAAAATTTAACTTATTCATTCTCAGCTGAAAGATTTACCAGCAGCATTAAAGCATCTCCATTGAGATCTATAGGAGACATTTCCACTTCGCCTCACTAATGCCCAATTGTTGCTCTTTTCCAATCATCACACTCTAAGTTTTGTTTTATAACAGAATGCCAGGTTGGTCCTTTCAAGCTCCTAGTGGAATTTGATTCATAATGCATCAATAATGGTCTATGAGATTGCTGACCAATATTAGCTTTCCATTTATTAAAGGTGATACACGCATGGATAGCCTAAGCTTCCTGCTTAGAGGTATTAAATACCCAGAAATATTGCTCATGATTCTTCTCAGAAAGGACACCCACTCAGATTTCTCTTTTGTAAATAAAAGACACAACATTCTTTATTTAGCTAATGACAAAAATATATAAAACTTTCTGGGTTGTTTCCTCCTCTCCTCCCCCCTGTGGACTGGAACGCCTCAAAAGATGGCTAAGGCCAAAGTATGATGGAAATGACTCACAGCCGCTTCAGCTTGATGGCTTTATCTGCTCACTTGTTTTGTTACATTATGTTGTGGTTGCAATAAAAATCCAGCTTCATACATCAAAACTGCTGCTGTGACTCAAAAAGGTTTTAGTTGTATATCAGGAGTGACAACATGGCTACTCAAGTATCTATTGTCCTTCAGAGGCCACCATAATAAGCTGCTATGCTTCGCCCTCTACCCTAGACCAAGCATTTTAAAGCAGGGAGGCCACTGAGATGGACCACATGCAAGACACACAAACAGGGACAAATGTGCCCACAGTGGCTGTTTTTCCAAAAGAGACTTAGAGGGATGTGCAGAGATCTGAGGATTCAGGCAGAGAATGTCAAAACAAGGAGGTTGAGTACAGGACAAGAGGGACACAAAGATTATCTGCGTTCTGGGACATACAGGTAAGCTGGGTCAACAAATTAACCCAGTTTTTGAAGAAAGTTGAACTAAATTTGTCAATCAAAATGCACCTCTCCCTTTCTTGTCCTTATTATAGCACAGTCTGTGAGTAAAGAGGTTAGGACTATAAAGAGAGCAAGGCTGTTTGTATTTTTCTTTTCCTTCTCTAATTCAGTCAAGAAGGTATGTAAACACATAGTCTTGTAAAAAAAAACAAAAAAAAAACACCCTACACAAAAGCTCCCCCTTCTTAGTTATACTCAGATTTCTAAAAGAGTATTGTTGTAATCAGAACTCTCTACCAACAGAGGACTAAATAAATTGGGTAAATAAATGGTGGTAATAAATTATGTTCATAATTATGTAAATAAAACTGGACTGACTAAGTACATTTGTGCAAAAACTTTGTCCGTATTCCATCATAAATAAAACTGGACTAACTTAAACCCCAAAGACAATTTCTGGAGCATTGTCAGCAGCAAGATAAGAGGCACCAGCTCCAACTATGCAAGTAAGCAGAAGGCCACTTCAAAAGCAATGTGGGCTTACCTAACACGTCATATGAAAAAGACTCATTGGCTCCATGGTACACCATATTGATGAAGTAATTCATGCAAAGGTCGTTGCAGTGTTATTAGACCTGAAAGAGGCTTTGCATGCAGTAAATCATGAAGCTCTTTCACATAAATTGAAAAAGCCAAAAGGTCTTCAGAGACTTGGTTCCTATTTTTAAAAAATGTACAGCAAACTGTTAGTTTTCAGTATGAGAACTGCTCAATGCAGCTCAATTGTGTACCACAGAGGCCTTTTTTAAAGTCACAGCTCATCTGCTGATATACTATCAAATTATATTGAAATAGTAAAGATGTCATGTATGCAGTTGATGTGGTCATATACAGATACATTGACTCCACAGCAAAATATGGAAGTGTTGAACAGGTGGAAATGGTGTAAAATGTCTGTCTGCACCAGAAGTGCCTCAACATGTTTCACAATCAGACATAATACACAGTAAGTAACTTCTAATGTGTTAATCATTTAGAATAATGTCCAAAAAAATCCCAGATTTGGAAAAGTTTGTCACTAGTAATAAAACAGCGAACCAATTTTAAAGCTTTTACTTCAAAGGTAAAAAAAATGCCTTAAACATAAACAGAAACAAAAGCAGAGAGTCCGGCACAGCTTACTGTGGTCAGCCCTTCTATGTATTATTTTCTGCCTTTATTTTGTTGATGCAATTGTATGTATGGGTGTGTGTTTCACATACATTTTGAATATAATTCCAAAAGTAAATTTACCTTTATATGATATTTTAATTTACTGGATTCCACTTGCATAATCAGTACAAGACACTAGATACTGTTAATGTGGAAAGACTCAAATTTACAATAGTGCTTCTAAATGAGACAAATTGCAAAACAGGTTCTAAGAAGAAGGCAATTTGAATCTCCTTTCACCAACAGCAATGCATTCAGACTTTCTGCAACTCTACATTGGCACAAGGTGTTTTGTGCTTCACAAAGGAGGAAAATGTGCCCTGGATGTCATAATCAAGACTGCAAAATGTTGCATATTTTTTAAACCCTTGCTGTGAAACAGAATTGGTCTTGAACACTCTGCCTCTATGCATATAACCCTGCCTGTTTCAATGGACCACATGAAGGAAGATCTTACGTAAAATATCTGTTCTTGTTGTGATAAAGCACTTAAATCCAACACCAGACAAGAGAAGAGCTACTTTTAAATGATGCACCTAATATGCTACCATCAATACCCGGTAATAACTGACATTTTATCCTGGCAGTCCAGGTTGCACAATTAACACAGGCACATTAGCCATGTATTGATCCCAGCCCATTCATCTGTGGTTATATTATGGCAATAATTATAATTTTCTAGCTATTTGCTGGTTGTTTGAGAATGTGTAGGTGAAAAGAAATAGAGTTTTTAAATGTCATTTCCACATGAAAACGAGGAATCACCGTAAGACATTCCCACCTGCTTCCTACAGGCAGAACTGCTTAACAAGTATTCATAACCCTTTAACTTTTTCACTAATGTATTCCACTGGGATTCCACAATAGATTAAACTAAAAAAAATTAGTCAAACAAAAAAAATGCAATTCCTGAAACTAGTGTTTGTAATTTTAAATAAATTGTTGGTGAGACATCAACAGTTTCAGGTTTCTTGTTCACAGAGTTGAGGGAAGAGCTTTATCTCTAAGAGCCTAAGTTTAGTGAAGCTTTTAGCCTCTTAACTACAACCTCTCACTTTTTCTCGTGGCATTCTATAATAAGGTAGAAAAGAAAACACTGTTTGAGACTTCAAAGTCAAAGCTAACAATGTTCTTAAGCATAAACCAATAAGAGGGTCAATTCACACTTGTTCTTAGTGTGTCAGATTCTGGCCCACTATGGTAAACTGATGTAAAATGTTGTTTTGAAAGAAATATGAAGGATTCATTTTACTTATAATTTAAAGAAAACTCAAACAGCCTGTCTTCAGTCTTTCTAATGTCTAATTACCAGACACGCTGATCAGTGTATTGCTACCTCAAGTTCATTGTGTCAGAGAGGTAAATAAGGACAGATAAAAACAAAACAGCGTGAGTCCTTGAGGCTGTCTGGTGGGGGAAGACGCAGAGAGAAAAAGAGCAGGTGGCAGAAGGCTTAACCTGAGATAAATCTCTTCGATGAGCTCATCTCCGCAGACTTAACCAGCTTTAAGTTGTCTGCTTTCTGCCAGTACAGCTAGATATGGCTACTCCCATTCAGGCAGCTAAGTCAGCCGCCAGCAACACGGCTAATCTGTCTGAGCGCAACCCGCAGGCCATATGTCTACTATCTCACAAACAACTTAATTACTACAAAATATTTTATGTTTCTAAATATGTAGTTTTGGTGTAATGTTTAAGTGTTTCAATCTAGACATGCATCAAAAGTATGGGATAGAGGATGGTGTAAACAGATTCAGCTTTTAGTTATAGTATAATCCCAATAAATGCTCATGTTGATGCCCCCCTTCTTCCATTCAGGTGAGGACAGCTTCTGTAAGCCTGTTGATTAAAAAAGTCCTCCTGTCACAATAACAAGTGCACATTGTAAGCTCCATTAATCCTCTAAGAACGTGCCAAACTGGGCGTGATATAACACAACAGAGACCACTCAGCATGACTGTCAGTGTCAGACGCTCTTGAGAGGAACAGTTGGAAAAAACCATTTACATACACATTCATAAAAGCATAAAACATTTCTCACTACCTGGAATTAAATTAGGCTAAACTTAGCTCATTCTAAGTTTGTCAGGATTGCCAAATTATTATTTTTTTCCATTTTTTTAAAAAACATATAAAATAAAAAAACAAAACAAAACGTATGGCTTTATTAGCTTCAGATACATAAATGATTTTAGAGAAATTGATTGCGCTAACTTCATAATGTCATGTCTTTTGATAAGTTAGTTAAATTGATGGCCACCTGTTGACGTCACTTAAAGCAACACCTCAGACATAATGCTTCAATGTGTGACATTTTGGGGAAAAAAACAGAAGAAATGAAAAGAAGCCAAAATATCAGGAGAAGAATTATCGACCTCCACAAGTGGATCACCTTTGGGTACAGTATGCAAACACCTGAAGGAGCCATAGCTATCTGTTTAAACAATTATCCTGAAATATAAATCCTGGGAATGCCAAACCATTACACTATTCAGGAAAGGGTTTCTAACTTCCAGAGATAAACATGTCTGTGTGTGAAATGTGTGAATCGACCTCAGAACAAGACCTTGTGAAGATGCTGACTGGCTGAAGATGCTATGAGAATATTGTTATTGACAAAGGTTATCTAGAAGTTGCCATTCCTCCAAAGATTTCTCATCAGTTTTTCAAGCAATGTCTTGTCTGAAAAAACTAAAATGCTTAGTGAATGTTTGGCCTCTTGAAACATCATTTCAACGGCGAAGTATGAACAGGGCAGCATCATGTTGGTGGGCATTTAACTGCAAAGTGGACCGTTGCATTTTAAAAGTAGATGGCGTCACAAGAAAAGAACATTTTGCACAAATATTGAAGCAACAACTCAAGACATCAGTCAGGATGTTAAAGCTTTGTCAGAAAAGGATCCTTTAAATGGACAATAATCCCAACCATTACACAAATTAGCTACAAAGCGCTTTTAAGATAACAAACTCAATTTAGTGAAGAGACAAAGCCTTAATTGCAGTCTCATTAAACATTGTTGGGGCCGAGGAGAAAATGTGTGTATGAGGAAGGTGCCCTACAAACCTGGTTCAGTTACACCATTCAGGAGGCAATTCTTCCAAATAGCAAGAAAATACACATAAATCGATAGACTTTTTTATAACAAGCAAAAATTATTTTATTTAGTTATCCTAACTGACCTAACATAGCAAAAGACTTAGTCTTGAGTTAATGTCAGACAGGGAGAGATAAAAATAGCAACAAGATTTGTTTATACATTGTATGCAAATGTCTCTTTATAATATGGACTGTGTTGTTTGGGAAGAGAATCAACCCTGCAGCATGTTGCACAGGTAACAGAGGACAGCCCTTTTTTTTCGAAGATGTGGTTGCTTGAGCTAAATACAATAACAAGGCCCTGTAATATGCGGTGAATGGGTGGGGGTGTTGGGATGGTTGTCAGCACCATGGCTACAACCCTGTTGTTATGCTCTAATCCCCTGAGTCCAAGCCTGTTATCGTGATGTCATGGCAGGCAGAAGTGCTGATGTCGTAGGTAAGTGCAGGTATAATTGAATTACACCTAACAAACAAGTCAAATCTCAGCCAAACAGATTATCTCTTTTGAGAATTGGTTTCCAGCCTTGTCTTAAAAATAAGAGTAAAATCTGATCATCACACCACCGGCACCCTTCCACTCCACACATGGCACTTTTCCTGAAAAAGGGATACTATGTATTTTCCAGGCACATGGTACCATTTTATAGCATGATCAAGTAAGTATGTTATATTTTGTTGCTATAAAAATGCTTCATAGAATAAACATAACCAAAATGTTTGGCACCTTGACATTGACTTCTGTTTCTTTAATAAGCTCCTGCTCTTTCCGACACTCCATCACGTCACCACAACAATGTACTTTTAGCTTTGTGTAAATAGGCGGCACTTGGTATAAGCAACCGTTTAGGCACCCCGAGTGTTTGTCACAGGAGATTCAAGAATTTCTCAGACATGCATGAAAGAGTCAAAGCAACATTCCAAGTATGTTTTTAATGAGGGAATATCCTAACAACATGATATAAAGCTAATAAAGGTTAATTTTAAATAATAAACCCCCTTTAGCCAGCAGGGAGGAATTCATAATATCAGCTTTGTATTTGGCTAAGAAAAACTGATAGTAACTAGTGTTCACAGAAATGTTTTAATGAGTGAGGAAACACCTCTGCACGTTATCAGTGTAAATCTTCATTAGCATTTGCACTACCTTCATCATCATTCCAAATGCTGCTAAAAGGTCCCCAGGGGGATCTGGCTGAAGGTAAAACCTAGTGGTGAATATGGGTCCTCATGGAGTCTGAACATATGGCATATTTGTCCAAGATCACAGGTAACATGCTCAGTAAGTATGCTTTGTGTTCACATACATGTCAACATCATTAAATAAGTACAAGTCCATTTATTTTAGTATTCACAATTCCAAAAGTGAAATTATATGGATTTTTAACACACAGTGTTTTAAGTTTTTTTCAGTTCATGCAAGTAAAATTTAAAAAATTAATTTCTGAGAAAATCTGAATATTACATGACTCCATTGAAAAAAGGACGTGTAATACAGAAATGATATGATCTGTATGGTCATGGGGTAGATTGCTAACATGAGAAGAGCTATCAAGCAGACAGTCATTAACACCTTTATAAGAAAGATGAGCAAGAAAGCATTGTTATGATAGAAACTGGAAAGTCATTTTGCCTGCTCACCATTTCACAATTTTTGTTAATTCTGTACCTGGCTTTTTAAACCACTGAAAAGAGCCATTTCAACCATGTTAGAGGGCTTTTTGGACCCAGTTCGTAATATTACATATGATAAGTATTAAAAGAGGATATGAATTGAAGGTTCAAACTGACACCTTTGTTGTTTTTTTCTTTAAACAAATAATGTTTTATAATTTTTCCATAAAACATGTGTCCTTTCAAAAAAAAAACTTTAACTTGTAAAGGGAGAAATCAACCTTAAACTGTATTGGAGGAAAAAGAAGCACATACGCAGCTGTTAGAAGATTCGGCTCTGAAGTTTGATGTATTATTATTTTTTTTACAAGAAGCTAGCTTTTATTTGTAATATTGATTGACTTTGCTTTTTTGCTTCTGCTGCCCTAGCTTTTTCTGTTAGATTTTATTTTTGAAATTCTGATTGAGTATAGTGTATAGTGTATAGCCTCTTCATTGTTGATATAAGTTACCCAAAGCCATTCAGAGTGGTGACACATTTAGATGTTTGTTTATGGATTATTTTTCTCTGACGTAGCTTGAAAGGTCACTCTCGCGTCTGCGTTCACTTACAAAACAAATGTGACATTTGAGCTTTACAAAGTTTCAAAAGGAGCTGCCTGGCTTTAGCCAGGTCCCTACAGATATCTTATCTCTGTAGGCTCATGACATGCAGGAGGGATGTGGAGGAGACAAAAAAGAAGAGCTTTCTCCCACGTAAACGCACACCAACCCCATCAGCCACACAAGCACAAAGAGATAAGAATAAATGATGGCCATCTCACCTGGTCGTCCACTCTGTGGGCCACAATGGTCGCCCCCTCCTCTTGCTCCGCATCACTCAGGGGTCGAATCCTCAAGGCAACCTGTGGCAAGCAATATGAATTCAGTTATCCTTGAATTTCATTGACACAGCGAGATCCAATTTACCAGGCCGAGAGCTAATAAGCAAGTAATAAACGTGAACCATCACTCAAACACAACTTCTCGTTTCCAAAGAATGTTTTTGAATATGGCAAGGGTGGTTTTTCTTAGAAAAATAGACAAGATAAAGTACAAATTTTAAATTTCACACTAAGAGTTGCTGAGAACTTTACAATAGCCACATTCAAAATTCTATTTATAGTGAAAGCATGACACACAACATGTCAAAGAAACTAAAGGTAGACATTTTTCAGGCCGTTTAAAGAAGCTTTATGAAATATTTACAGTATTTACTCAAATTCTAGGAATATATCCTTAACAAAATACACACACTAAAGCATGGTTCATAATAAATTGCTCTTGATGCTTGCTTTTTTTCTGTTCGTTCAAACTCTGCCTATTTTGTAGGAGTTTTTTATAATGGATTTGTTCAGCTTTCTTAGATGATTCTTGTTCAAAACCATCTTTGACTGCAGTTGCAAGATTCTCCATAGGATTTAGGTTTGTACTTTGACTGGACCATTCTTACATGAATATGGTTTGACCAATTCGTTTGAAACTTTGGCTCTGTGTTTTGGTTGTTGTCTTGCTAGCAGGTAAGTTACTGCAAACAAAGCAAAAAGCCTCAACTCTTTTTTTCAGCCAAAATGTTTTCTTCTTGTCTTGTATTTGGGTCTATCTGGCTTCCAAACAATAATCTGACCAGTCCCAGTTTCAGCACAAGAAAAGCATCCCCACACTATGATACTGCAACCATCACACTTCTTACTGGAGATTATGTACTCAAGGATAATGTAGAATGTTATGTCTTTTTCACATGTAGCATTGCACATGGCAAAAAAGTCCAATTTGCTCTTATCTGGCCAGAGTACCTTCTTCCACATGGTTGCCATGGCTCCAATGTGTCTTGTGGCAAACTGCCAAATTAGCTTCACATGGCTGGCTTTCAACAATGGTTTTCTCAGAGTGCTCTTCCATAAAAGCAGTTGGTGAATCTGCAGATTCTCCCACCAGACTTGTAGATCCTTACAGCTCTTTTGGAGTTACCATGAACCTTTAGGCTGTACTTCTGTCAGGTCAGGTCAATGTTTGCAGTTGTGCAATTTTCTCTACATTATTGATGAACATTTGAACACTGCTCCATGAAATGTATAAATCATGGGATCAACCCTGTTGATTCCAAGAACTTGGGATTTTACTTAGGAATATCAGAGTAAAGAGAAATCTTTTTATGTTTTTAGTCAAAAATAGTAATTTCTATAATTCCACAATTATATCCTACATGTTATCATAGAAAATCCACATAAAAAATATTGACATTTCCAGTTGTAAGGTGGCAAGATATGAAAACAATGAATACACTAGCAGGTTATCTGTTATAATTAACCAACGGGCTTACAGCAATTCCTAATCTGACAGATTAGGAGGTGCTGTGTTTGAGTAAGTGGATGTGGCTTAATGTGATAAGAATGTACTTTCAAATTAAACACAGCACTGTAGCTGTAGACTGTATACAACCTATAGATTGTAGCTATGAACACTAATATAAACACTAAATTAGGCAGATGCTAAACTATTTACTGAGAGAATTGTAGAGTTACAAGTACTGCATCCTAAGCCTGAACGATTTTAAGGAAACCTGATTCTGTTCAACAAGCTCTGGATCAGGGGAGGACAGTGGATGTCCATCCAACTGACTAAATAAACAAATGGCGCTCAACACAAATGGAAATGGTATAGCCAGCTGATTGTCGTATGCAAGCAATCATATGTGTTTGCATTATTTCAGACAATAATATTACAGCAACAATTACAATCTGATATTTTGTGCAATCCAAATGCATTGCAAATTAGTCTTAGAGAATTAGTGGAGGAGATAAAATCAGACTTTTTGTCAATATGTCATCTCAGGGTAAGAAATGTGCTGCATTTGTGCTGCAATATGTCTTATAATAACGCCAATATGGCTAGTATATCTCATATTGACCAAGGCACCAGATGGTCATACTATGGCTTTTTCTCCATCAGCACATTGTGGAAGCTTTATTACATGCTGGACAAGAGAGACCAGACAGCTGAAACAGCCACCTCAATAATTCAGGTGTGCACTGCAGAACACAGCACAAGCAGAGAGAGTGGAAATTGAAGAAATAATAGCAACAGTGGATGACATTGGGAGGTATAATGAGAAACAACAGGGGAAAAATAGAAAAATACACAGTGGCCGCATGTACCTTACTTTCATCATGTCTGTAATGTAAATTGTTAGTTTCTGTTTTCATAGGTGGTGTTTGTTATGTTACAGACACCACCTCAATGTCAGTTATTGGGATTTTATGTGAGTGGCCGACTCAAAAAGGAAGAAAAAATAAATAGTTTTTAAAGATTCTTGCCAATAAAAATCTGAAATTGGGAAGTCCATTTAACCTTCTTGACACTCATATTAAAAAAATATTTAAAAAATTGCAACGAATTGCCTTTACAGGTTACTTGATTAGCAAATAGAGTCCAGATTAGCGAGAAGACCAAGGAACACATCAAATAAGTCAGGGATAATGCTATGGAGAAACTTAATGCAGGGTTATTTTTTCACTTCATCAATGAGTGGCAAGTAAAATATATATTTTGTAAAAGAAACCCATAACCAGCCCCATTTGATATCATCCACAACTTTGCAGGGTACACAGTAAACATGTCTGAAGGTAGAAAAGACATGTGAAGCACTGCATGTGGATCACAACTAACAATGTTCATAACCTTGAATATACGATGCCAACAGAAAAACATGTGGTGACAGCACATGGTGTGTGGCTTCATTTCTTTAGCAGAGTTGATTGGTAGATATATGGAGCTAAATATAAGACAATCTGGGGAGAAAACCCACAAGAGGCTGCAACACATTTGCAACTGGGGCAGAAGTGTAAGCAGAACAACAAATCTAAACATACAGCCAGAGCAACAATGGAATAGTTTAGTTTAGTTTAGTTCAGTTTAAACTATATTCATGTGTTAATATAGTCCAGTCAAAGAAAAATCAAAATATTATTCTATGACAAGACTTGAACATCTTGCAATGGTATTTACACACCATTTTACCTCAATAAAGTGGAATAGAACTGAACGCCATACTTTTCAGAATTCATAATATAATACATTTTGTTTATGGTTTTATATATATATATCAAATTCAAAAGGTATGCCTACCTGTGCAATTCACCGTTTAATATAGTCAAACAAATGTCTAATAAGATGACAATTACATATGCATCACCCGATTCAAGTATTCGTACAACAAAAGCTAGAATTATTAAAGATGTCAATAAAACAGGAAACATTTAGGCCTAATTCGTAATTGTTATGAACATATAGTAACTTGCAAAACAAACTAAGTTTAAAGAGATTTTTAAACTTACAGTTAGTTGTTGGTCCTTTGATTCCCCCGTGTCCTTCATGTTCGCTTCGGGTCCAGGTGAGGGGAACAGCTTTAACACCGGACGCAGCACTGGACCATCTCGTTTTGCGGTGCGGGCACCTGCATGCCGCCTTCCCCTAACACACTCAAGCACCACACTCTTATAGACTCTGACTAATGGCTTCTGCTTTCTAATTACCCCTAACAGTCTCCATACACTTTTTACACGCGTAGCCACCAACCTAACAATGCTTGGTCGTTACTTTTTCCCCAAACAAGCGCTCTATCCTCCTCTGTGTTTGTTAAAGTAAGTCGACGCTCCCACTTCTTCTCGTGAATGTTGGATTTCTGCGCAGCAGCTTGGAAACGCAGGAGAGAGAGAAAAAAAATCATCTCCCTCCTGTCGAAAAGAAGAATGAGTCAGGTAACGATAGCAGCACTTCCACCTGCTTCACTCCCCTCCTCTCCGCTGCCTGCCTTCTGCTGCTGGGTTTCTGTATGTGCGCGTTTGTTTCTTTTGCGTACGTGCGTGTCGTCCCTGGAGACCTGCGGCGCAGGCGTTATCAAGGCAGCTACGGCTACTGTAAACAATAGTAACACACTTCCGATTGTAAAATAAAACAGTCCGATATTTTGTCAGATCAAAGTAAAAACAAAATTACTTGTTCATTATATAAGCTCATATATCTCATAATTATTACACCCCAGGTCTTAATTATAAGATACTGAATCATAATTATAAGAGAGAATGTGAAGGGAAAACTACTCTTTTTTTTTGGATTAAAATGGTTGCAAACTCCTGCAATAGCCACAAGTAGACCTGAATCAAAAAAAAAACCATCTACAGTAAATGGAGCATGCCTGACAAATGGAAGTAGACTTATTGAAGAAAAAAATAAATATTATTCTAACCTCAAGATGGACAAAAATAAATGAATTCTGGAGAGGATTACAAAGCAATTTCTTAGGCTATGGGACTCCAGTGAATCACAGTAAGTGCCATTTTCCACAAATGGAGAAAACATGAGAACGTTGTTGAACTTTGTGCCTACTAAAATTACTGTAAGTGTGCATCAACAACAACTTATCCAGGAGGTGACACAACATCTACAGCACTGCCGGCCGCATGGTGTTCATGATTCAATTATAACTGTTACTGTTCCTGCCGGAATAGTGTTTAAATGGGCTGAACTTATGCAACGATTTCTTAGTTTACTGACCACTCAAAGAGCTTTCACTCTTGACTCTCATTCACATACACACACAGGGTCACTGATGTGACCCTGCTTTCCCCAGGGTCACATCAGTGCATGGTGAAAGTTGGAATCAACCCACAATTTGCCGATTATGCAACTCTTCACCCAAAAGCTTTGCCATAAATGTCTGAAGAATGTGTAGAATAACATTACATTATAATATCATAATATAACTTGTTGAATTAATTAATTCAGAATTTAATGTTTAACCAACAAAGCGAAACAAAAATAGAGCCCCACCTGATGAAGAAGTTTGTTTTTTTTCCCCAACATCCGACTATTTCAGGGTTTTATTGTGCTATGATAAAAGGAGGGTTCCACACCTGGTAAGATTAATAGTCAGTAATACTGTAGCAACACTACACTGACATCTGCTGGATGGAAGAAAATGCACAGTGCAGATTAGTTTCAACCTAACAGACGGCCAGTCCAAGTAAAAAATATATGACCCATGAAAAAAACATTTACTCAAATTATTTTGGACTCCTTTTAAATTAACTTCATAAAACATAAGCAACTAGTTGTTAGTCTATGTTAAATACTGAATATTCACCAGGAAAAAGCTGAAGAGCAAACTCAGTCAGGTGAAGTCAGATGCAGAGACTGAATCACAGCAAGGCTGCAGGACCAAATGATGTTAGCCTCAGAGCCCTACATACCTGTGTGAATCATCTGCCTGGGTCCCTACCATACATATGCAATGTCAGTCTGACCTAGGCGACGTTTCCAGTACAATGAGAGACATATTGTTTCGCTCTAGTATATAATAAATCTCATTCATCAGTCCCCGATGTTCTGACATCCTAGACCATGAAAGTCCAGGAGAGATTTCTGTTGGTTGACCTATTCTCCTTAATTCTTAGATATTTTGTTTACATTGCAATATATTTCTGTTTCTACTTGTGTTTTATTTTTGTTTTTGTTTTTATTCATCCAACAGCAAAACAAAGACTCATCACTCATTGTACTCAAACTGGTTTATTCAACTCACAATTAGACTTCATGTTTTGGGACACAAAATTTTTGGGACACAAAATTAAGCACCGCACTCAGTGCCTTTACAGTGTAACATGCTACAAAAAATACTATTAATCAACACTGCCTGTATTAAATTCTTACAAAAAATTAGTCAATAAAATTGTGCTGTTTGAATGACTGGATTTAAAGGGGGACAAAAACAGTTTTTTTAATAACCATAGTCAGAACAGCACTGCTTACCTGACTATGATCTGCATTGGTTGGATTAGATATGCACAATAAAAATTAATGACGTTTTAGACCACAGAAAAAAAGGTGATCTTGTGTGATATTGCCACAAAAACTAGAAAAAATATATAAAAATGGCACACAATTTAAAGAACTCTAAATAAAAAAAGAATAGCATGTTATTTTACACATTATATACAAAAGCGAAGGTCTCAAGGTAGTTTTTCGGTTTCTGGAACGTAAAGCTTGTTTGTGTAAGAATGTAAAAAAAAAAATGCTCTTCACCATTACCTCCTGCAGTGTGCCTTCAGTGCTGGGTTTGTGCTTAACAACTTTCAACTCTGTGGCATATCAGGAGATAAAATCTTTCGTTTTTTCAGATTTTACTTTCATGAGTTAATCTTTAAATATCCAGATGTTAGCTGTGAGAAGTCAGAAAAAAAGCTTCACAGAGCGACAAGCAGAAGAATCTTCATTTGAAAAGTATCTAATCTGGTCTTTCAAGATGTTTCTGAACTTTTCGTTAGATATCAAGTAAACCAAAGAACAATTACAGAACAGGTAATGCAATGTTAAGAAAGATCTTCAAACATGTGAAAGGGTGTCAGTTTGGACCTTGAAATACAGTGCCTAGCAAATGTCCTCATACTGACTGAACTTCTGCAAATCTTGTTACAACCAAAAGCTTCAATGTAATGATTGTTTTTTTTTAATGTCATAGACCAATACTGTGTTGTCAAGAAATGGGAGGCAAATTGATACACAATTTTAGAAGTTGAAATAAAATAAAAATAAATGAATAAAGAAAACATAAATAAGTTTGGTGTGCATCAGTTTTTAGCCTTGTTTGTTTTTGATACCCCTAAATAAAACCTAGCGCAATCAGTTGCTTTTAAAAGTCACCTGCAGCCGTGTGAAAAGGAAAGGAATATCACGCAACTACAAACCGATCTAGAAGAGCATCACTCTGAGTTGCAGACATCCACAGCTTGGGTTCAAGAAACTGTTAACATGTCACCTAAGATTTATGAACCTCATAAATGAGTCTTTATGGAAGAGTGGGGAGAGGAAGCCATTGTTGAAGAAATCTGTAAGAGTTGAATCTTCTTCACAAACCAAAAACTTGCAACTATAATTGCAGGAAAAAGTTACCTTAGTGGGTTGAATGCAAGTGCAAGCCACACTTTGCACATTTTGTATTTGAAAAAAATCCTAACAATCTTGTATCATTTTTACTCTACTTCCCAATGAGTCACAATTTGTGTTGGTCTATTACAAAACAAAATCCCAATGAGATATATTAAATCTTTTGTTTGTAGTGCAAAACGTACATGCAAAAGATCAAGTGGCATGACGACTTTTGAAAGGCACTGTAGTGAAGAACAGCACTGGCTTTTATTATTTTTTTTCTTTTGGCCTGAAACCTCACAGGTCGCCCGGAGTTCTGGACTGAAGAGACATTGAAGTTTGTCCTCTGTGATGCATCCAACAGCTGCTTCCTGCTCTTTTGCGGGCTCCCTCCTCGCAGATGTCAGATAGAAGCCTAGGCTTGGAAGTCGCTTCCAAAGTGTCTGCTCTGCTCTTCAGTCATGGAGAGATAAGTGGCCCTCATCGTAGGTGAGTACTGTGGAGGAAAGACAAACACAGACATATACAGAAATATTTTACATGAACGCTCAGAGCAGGGCAAGTCATCAGAGAGGAACAAATAACGAAGGAAAGAGACATGAAGAAGTGGTCCACTGAAAATTTATCTTTTGCAATGCTTAGTCCTTTGCAAATGTTTCCTAGCAATTGTATATTTGTCTCTGCTAGAACATAACCTTTAATTCTTCTAGGCAGCAAATAGCAACAGTTTACCAGCTGCTATCCTCAACAAAAGAAACTTTATATCCACAAAGTCAGCAATAGATAGCATTTTCAGTGGAATATGCCTTTGACTCATTCCTATTAGATACTCCAACAAACCTAATTTCTGCTCAATGAAAATACTCATTAAAATAAATAAATTATGTTTGTCCAGGTGCTTCTCAATAAATTTGATTAGCTTCAAAAAGTTACTAAATTTTAGTTTTTAATTTAAAAAAGTAAAACTCATAAAGATTTATGTTATGCCTGACACAATCATGGTGATGACTGATGACTTTACAGTTGTTCAATAGTTGTTTGGTTCCCCGAACAATAAGGGGAAGCCACAAACTTTAATTGATGATGAAGTTGGCTGTTGTCAAAGTAGTGGAACTAAAAATATTAATGAAAAGTTGAGTGGGAGGAAAAATGTATTTTCCGATTAAAGTAGATTTTGCACTTCACTTGGAATACAATACAGCAGAATTGCGAGGAAAAGCAAAGAGCCACAGAATCCAAGTTACTTGAGATACAGATTAATGCTGGTGATGATTTGTGTTGCCATCTGCTGCTTTTGGTTCATTGTATTTTATCTACCCCAACATCAGTGCCATCATCTACCAGGAAATATTACAACACTTCATGCTGGGCTCTGCTGGCAAGCTTTATGAGGATGCTGGTTTCCACCTTTTCAGTAGTATTTCACTCTAAAAGTGCCAATATCTGGTTTATTAACAACAGTATCACTGTGAGAAACAAGAACAAAACAGACTTTGCATTTAGTACATTTCTTGTACAATGCAGAATCAGTTTATAGTATGCTCATTTTTATATTTTACGAAAACATTTTTTAGTGTATATATTTTATTTTTCATCTCTCTATGTAATAAATCTAAATGAGTTCAAGATTTTTAATTATATTATTAAAATAAATAACCTTTTTGCCGATATACTAATTTATTGAGATGCATCTGCCTGCTTGCCCATCTCAAGTTGCAGAGTACAGTGACTGAATCAAGACTTCATGCAGTGTTGAAGCTACCACCCTGCGAACACCAGGGGGAGACATAACGCTGCTCTAGGTGAAAGGAGAAGTCATCTGGAATGAGGACAAGTAGTGAGGTTTGAAAGCCATGCCAAACAGGAAAAACTGCACAGGGAGCCAAAGTGGTATGAAGTGATACAGAAGTGAAGACACTGTACAACAAAGGAAGTGGGAAGGAGGTAATCCTGAGGAGAAGAAGAAAAAGACTTACTGGATTTCTATACGGCTGAGAGTAAATCTCCAAAAGTTGATAAAAGAAAGAGGGGATATAGAAATGAAAAATACAAACACACACATATGACAAACAAACGCAGAAAAAAAATATATAAAAGAAGCAGTTAGCTGAAGACGACTGCATGGTTCTGCACAGTTATAGTCATGGGGGAAAATCTAAAAGTGTATTATTTACTGGTGTTAATTAGGAAACAAATAATTAGGCAGAGAACATTGCATATTCCGTTTGATGTCTTGCTGAAAATATAATGTAAAAAAGCATATAAATAGTATGATTGTTGTGTGAAAATGTATTTGTTTTTAATGGAAGTTGATCTAAAATGCACTTATGATTGTAGCCAAGTAAACCTGGCTTCAGGATGTTTTTAAGGAGGCAACGCCTAATGAAACTTTAATTCAAAACGTTCCTATTTTTATCCCTTTGATGTAACAGGGGAAAACTAGCCCAGCAGTGTGTGAAATAAATCGGTGAGGAGGAAAATGTTCAGAGACAACTAAAGAATTAAGTCCTGCATCACTTTCTCTTGAAAAAAGGTCCTGAGAGAGGTTAAATGGTGGTATGTTCACATTAAATATTAACTATATTCATTCTCCTCCCTGTAAGTCAGCAAAACTGTAAGTTGTTGACAACATGGAAAGGTTCGGTATCTCACCACATACAATTACGCTGGATGTAAAAGGTCTACACACTGCTGTTAAACTACCAGGTTGTTGAGGTGCAAAAAATAAATAAATAAATAAACTAAGATAAGTAATAAATCACAGAGTTTCTTTACACCTTTAATTATATTGTACAACTCAATTAAAGAGTAAACTAGCTAAAATAATAGCTTCTATTGCTGAAAAAAGAAATTCATTTTAATGGAGATTTTTTTCCATGTTTTAACCAGGGATAAAATAAATGCAGAGGCCTTAAATATTACATGAAGAAATTAAATTATATGTTCTTTGTCATTTTAATGTTGTGAAAGACAATTTTACAAATAAAGTCTGAGTCAGTGAGTGATGTGCTTCTAGGGATATAACATTATATAAAAGACTTGGTCTCTGGGACCCAACACACCGAGGGAGGTGGGGAGCCTCGTCCAATCAGAGGCACATTCTCATACCGCGGATTTCCACCAAAGAGAGCTGCCTGGTTCCTGCAAAAACAACAAAGAAAGATTGCATAAAACAACTAAGATGATTAAAGAAGTGTACTCCTGCAACAAACAAAGCTACATTTTCTCCCACTCACATGTATTCAGACATGGGGGGGTTGGAGACGGTCGGTGCGGGCGGGTGCAGGCTGTTCTGGCTGCCCATGCTGCTGCTAAAGCTGCAGAAGCTGTGCATGTTAGGGTGGTTGGGGTTCTGAGAGCCTATCCTCCTGGCCCGTGGATTGAAAGGGTCCTCCTCGTCTATGTCATCATAATCTCGTTCTCTACACATCAAAACAAACAAAAAAGGAAAACAGAGAAACAAACCTTCCGGCTTAATAGCAGAATTTGCAACTGCTGTAAAATATCCTCTTATCTGAGCAAAAAATAAATGTTCAATGCCACAGAAATATGTGCTGAACGTTCAGACAAGGGGCATTCATGGCAGTGAGGTGAGCCTGAGAACAAACTGACCTGCTGGCGATTTGTCTCAGTGCCCTGGGAATGGCGCAAAGCATGACAGTAAAGGCACAGGCAGCAAGGATAGAGAAGAGGCAGAGGTATAGCACACCCTCCACGCCATCATAGCACACCCCCACCATTGCATCCAGGTAGTCCTAAAGAGGTCAAATAGAGAGCAGGAAGATCAGCCAATGACGAGCAGTTTCCCATGACCATGTTTGAATTCCCAGCAGAAAAACAATCACAGTCAATGTGCTCGCTTGTCTCAGGGAAAACATATCACTGCATAACATAGTAATGATAAAGCTTATCTTTATGGCTGTAAATCACAGTCCTAAACAGTCATAGTTTTAAATAAAACACAAAAGGAAATAAAAAGAACTTTAAAAAGTTTCAAGAACATTATCTTAAAAGAAAAAATACAGAGATTTTTTTTTTTTGTTGTTCTCTGTGCTATTCAGGGTTCACATTCATTCTATGCTCAAATCCTGTTTTGCCACTTATTTCTAAGCTGGCCTACTTTGTAATACTGTGTTGCCAATTAGACTGTGGTGAACAAACCTTGTTGAGCCCCCTGCAGTCCAGCAGAGCCGTTAGCTGGTGCAGGCTTGCCTCAGAGGAGTTGAGCAAATGCTGGATACCTAGTAAATCCCTCTGTATGGAGAGACAATGTTGTTGAAAATGTCAACACAGTCATTTAAATAGGAACAAGTCTCTGATAAAACAGATCAAGCAATTTAACAGCAGTACCTCAGCGGTGGGAAACAGGGGCACCGCAAACTGTAGAAGACCCTGGATCTGGATCTGCATAGTGGTGAGGGATCGCTGGAAGATGGTCAGAGGCTGAAAAGGATAAAAGACATTTAACTGCAAGTCAGAGAGGCAATCTGATTACCACAGCATAAAGGAAAAAAGATAAGCTGCATGATGCTGTCACTATGTTAGAATTGCAACATGTTAGAATTGATAACATGTTGCACAAAGTCAAATATGTTTACACTTCAGTAATTGCAGACACTAGCAATTTATGAGCTCATTATTTTGTGACCTCATGTGTGCTAATGTGTTAAAAATGAATCATCCAAACAGGTTAACAGCATTAACACAAACTCCAGCAGTCAAATCGAAATTAAGCTAGCACCATAACATAGACAATTTAGCTTTCAGCTGCTGGTTTGGAATAATATACCATTCATGCTAAGCTGAAGTATCAACTGTCTGTTTAAGTGGGGAAACCAAAACAACGTAAATAAATTTTAACTTAGCATTATTTTTTTATAACAAAAAACAAACAAAAACATTTTGTTGAAAATAAACTTTAAATTACACCAAGCAAAGCTAAGGTTAATTTTACCTTTCTATTGGCCAGAGATGCAATAGAATGGCTTTAGTCAAAGTATTTCCATTTGTTAGTATGGTCCAGTCAAAGTTCGGACTTACGTCTAACAACAAATTAGTGGGGCAAACTTAGAAACTGCTAATCACAGATGTTCCTCATCCAATTTGACTGAACCAGTTTTATTTTTCTTTCGTTGAAAACAAGAAACAAGGGGAAAAAATTAAAGTTTTTATTTATGTAGAAATATAAATGCAAACACCCGTTTCCAGATTATATTTGTAAGATATTTATAAAAAATCATTTAACATTTTCTCGACACTTCACCCCAATGTACTACTTTGTGTAGCCTATTACATACAATTTTAATAAAATATGTATGAAAATATGGGTGTTGAGTGTAAAAATGTTTAAAACTTGGGCATATTTGGGTGTTCTTTATGTAATGGCAAATAAATAAAGTGTGGATGAGTTATGACCAATTTATGGAGCAGATTATATGGCTTCAGTTTACTAAAGTAGATTGGTAAACCTTTGACTGTGAATGAATAATTTGCTCTCTGAGCTACTGTAAGATGCCTGTCAGAAAGGCAATATGACGACCTCAACAGCAGGAATGTGGGTTTATATTTTTACCAACAGAGGGCAGAACAAACCTCCACATTAAGCACAAAACCCTTCAGTTCTCATCTTTCTTCAAATACTGCACCCTTACTTCCTTTTTTTAAATTAATATCTAAGCATAACCATAAATTAGTGATATATTATCTTTCTTTAAAGTAAAACATTATCTCTACAATCAGTCAAACTACACAGGAAGTCTGGAAACCCCCAGGCAGGATGCACAATGTTAAATTGAAACAGGATGCGGTCAATTACCAAAGGTATCCATAAATGTAATTGTTTTTGTCTGATTTTTTTTTTTGCCTTTAGTATACATCCATAAAACATGATGGTCTGTGGTTCAACTTCCCCCAGCTGAAAATTACATTCGGTGAAATGGATTTGTCTTTATTTTAGGTGATATGAAACTGATCTGAGAAAAAATGAAAGAAAAAACAGGATGATGAAAGTTTAGAGACAGAGGGGGGAAACATAAAAAGAGGATATGAGCATAGGAGTGATGCCCAAAGCAAAGATGTATCAGGACGAATAGATTCACGGAGAGCTGCTGTTGTAATTCTGACTGGGGTTACAAAAAAGGGGAATAAAAACTAAACAAATCAGGAAATGCTTGTGTTATGGCCATTCCGCTGCCAGGTTGCTTATGAGCTCTATGCGTGGTTGCAATCTGTGTGGCAGCGAAGAGAGCTTGTTTACCAGGTGTGCAACGCTTGTCTGCCCTGTACTGCTACTCTGAGGGGCACGTCAAGAGCCAGATAATAAGCTCTGAGCTATGTTGGGCCAGATTTTGCAGAAATAGGCTCAGGAGGTTAAGTTAATCATGACTCTGCTCCATCAAATTGTTTCATCAAGTAAGCAATTTCATACTCATTTTCTTGGCTGCTTTGAGTCACTTAGGCATGCTTTGGCAAACAAGAAACAAAAGAAAGAGGGACAATCTAGGAGAAAGAGATGGATGTCTTGCGATTGTGAGCCGAGGTCAGGACGTGATTCAGGCAGACAGGACGGAACGGGAAAAAAAGAGGCTGACAAAGATGAGGCTTGAGGGGCAGAGAAATGAAGTTCGAAGAGAGCAGCAAACTAAAAGAACAGAACTGAATGAGTATGTACATTTTATTTTAATAGAACTGTAATTTTTGTTTGAGTATAGCAAGTGTTTGTGGTGTAATAAATTGTTTTTAATGTATATTTTTGTCTACTGCCATGAAAAAATGCCTCAAAAATGCCACATTTATATGTTCCAAAAAACCAATTAAACTCTAACGCCTGAGATAACTGTTTTTCTAATTACAGAAAACTGATTTTAAATCATGAATTAATTTATTTATCCTAACCAATCTGGGGTTGTGTGACAGAGGAACCGTCCCCTGAACCAAACAACAGCCTATGTCACCATAGCTTTAAACGTCTCTGAGTTCTTTTATGACCTTCGGGACAATTTCTCTCCATGCTCTTGGTGTACTTTTGTAGGTCAGCCTTCCGGAGTAAATCACTATTCGATATTTTCTGATTTATGGATAATGGTACTCAAAAGTCTTAGGGTTTGTAATTGTTTATAGATTGATAGTGACTTTGTTTCTCCTCTGCTTTTCAGTTTAGGATGTAATGTTTTATTGTTTGAGATCTTTTAGCCAAGTTTATTTTCTCTAACAGGTTCTGCTTGAGTTATTACTTAATTATACAAGTCTGGGTGTAATCAGACTCAGGAAATTGGCCATAAAATTTCAACCAATGAATCTCCAGTCTGAGGTGGAAAACATTTAGCTGCCATTGTTCCTAGTAGGAGATGTCCCAACAAATGTTCTCTAGTTCTCAGAAAAAAAAACACACCTTGTTTTTTACCAGACCATTGACCTTCTTCTCTTCAAGAATATGGTAACACAACACTGAGTTCCAAAATTGTATCTAAAAATACCAAATACTACTCAACAAATGCCCTTTGGATAGCCGCGAACATTTTACAGGGGACTGGGCAGGATTACTTCACTGGATGTACGAAACTGATAAAGTCTACTGAGAGGCACTGGTACTGGTTCTGAAAGCTATTAAATTATGGTGTCATTACTTTATTTTATGGTTGTATACATAAGATTTTATTATTCACTCTGTTTGGGTAAAGACAAACCTAAAAAAAACCCTCCCAAATCATTAGAGGGGGTGTACTCAAGGTGCTAAGTTGAAACTCATGTCTGCAAAGTACTCTAATAAAGTTGTATTTTGCTTCATATTGTAGCATATTTCCTACCTGCTGAAAAGGGTTGGAAAGAGTCTGGTTGCAGTAAATATAGTAATGGACGATATCTGTAGAAAACATTAACATTTGTTATCCTGGTAAACACAACTCGATTACAATTAAATTTTTCACTATATTATTATTAATTTATTTATACACAGCCTGACCTGCAGTGATGATACCCTTTGTCTGACCCATGACGTACTTGTCGGGTGACACACAGAAATCACTCGTGCCCTAAAAAAAGGACAAAAACAAACAAAAACATGTTTGACAGATGTGAACAGCAAACAAAACCACAAATTTAAAGCAAGGAATTATTTTTGTGTTGATTTGCTAACACGTAGTTTTCTGAAGAACCACCACAAGAATAAAGCAATGATGTTGAATACAAGGCAATCTACCTGACACCAACAAGAAAATAACCATGATGCGGTTCAAACTGCCACATCTTGACAGCACCGCTTTTTAGTTCTGTCAGTCACAACAACTATTACTACACAGAGTGCGAAACAAGAAACCTGCACTGGCAAGAATAATAAAAGTGATGAGCGGCAGTCTCATCTCAGCTCTGCTATCTGAATGCTAAATGTCCCAAGGGCTCAGGACAAACATGCTGCGAATAGCTTACCCTTCTCTGGGGGTTATACTAATGAGCCCCAAACACTCAGATGAGATAAAGCGAGCTGAATCTCTGAAAAAACAAAACAAAACAAAACAAAAAAAAAAAAACGCAGCCCATTTGGTGGAACCAAGGGATACCAAGGAGCTTTCCAACAGCGGGGCAAGAGTGTGAGAATTCCCAAGAAGACAGACGGGAAACTCTGAGAATGCAAAGTTCTGTCTACACACAGCCTATAATAAGACATTCTCTAAAGGGGTTTATTCCTTGTGCATATATTTTTAATCCGTTTCAGCAATAATCCAACTGTAGACTACATAAGGCCTACAATCTGAATATTCCCAACCAGATAAACATGCATGCTGTCAAACAGCATGCGACCACCCGCAAAGATCCTCAGAAATGCAAACGAAGGCAGAGTCTCCACAATGAACACAGCAGGATTTTACTTCTCCTCAATGTAGATCAGGTGGTGTGGGATAATCAAAGTGAAGCAACAAAAGTCATTCTTATTTGAGTGACAGAAGACTCTGAGTGTAAAAGTTCAGCTTGCTTTTGGTTAGATGTTTTAAAAGTGGTAAAGAAATATGTTTTCCTCAACAGAAGCAGATTTTTCAGTTCGTTGTATAAGTGTAAGACCATCTTAAATGCACAGTTTGAGGTATTTGAAGCATTATTTTTGCCTAAGATATGGTCAGTCAGGCTCTTACCAGCAGGAAATGGGCATATAAGAAATTTCACTTTGTATAAAACACAGATGCAAAGACAGGTTGTCTGATGACCATAATTTTCAGATTTTTAGATTGATCAGTCCTGGCCAATAGCAGGTTGATCAGAAATGAAAAATCTGATCTTTCTACTATCAATACTAAGAGCCAACTCATTATACTGACTGCAACAATCTTATGCTTCTTATCGCTGAATGCATCGATCAGTTTTAGTCATTATTTACCATGCTTATTTTTTAAAGCATCATTGTCAGGGTAGTACCTCTACTTTTTGCTCTGTATTTTTGTGCTGTTTCATTTGCTTTGCTGGGTTTTAATGTTACATTTGCAGTCTGGCCTTCTTTGTTGGTTGTTCTCTAGGTTTAATGAAACTAAAAAATTGGTCCTGTATTTGAATTCAATCCCCTGAGTCAATATACTGTAGCGCTAACTTTCACAGCAACTACAGCTGCAAGTTTTTCTAGGTACGTCTCTCCCAGCTTTGCACATGTAGAGAGTTAAACTACTATTCTTCTAAAATACCTCAAGCTCTGTGAGATTGGAAGGAGTGCACATGTGTTGTTAAATTTACACACTTAAACACTAAAGGGCAAATGCAAATGCAAATGCAGAAATTCAGATAACACCATTCATTATACTTTGTCCTTGGTATTGGAAGTAATGACCAGTTCATTGTACGGCTTGTGAGTCAGATAGGAAGGAAGTGAATCATCTTACCACAGCAGCAGCAAGGTCAGCGCCCAGAGAAGTCCAGCTCAGGATCAGTGTCAGCACGCCAAACACCATCATCCTGCAGGGACACAAAGCAGCAGCATGACGCGGCGCAACGCCACAGATGAACTGATGTACCTGTATAAATCAAAGGCAGATAAGCCAACAACCTCAGTGAACAATGACCGAGTGGCTCTTTTAAAGTGCATTTCTATAAACAGTATGCTCAATCCTTAGTTTACACCACAAAGGAACACAAAGTGATGTAAACTAGCAGTGGCAATACCAGCATAACCTCTCCTCCCTGTCCCAGTGAAAAAGGTGAGTAACACTGTGTTCAATCTGTGTGGATTTTTCCTGCCTCTCTGCTCTTTTTACAATTACACAACAAAAGTATTTATTTACTACTCACAGAAAGTCAAACAATCTTTATAAAATCTTCCATTAGCACACTTATCAGTGACTGAATGATGTACAGTAGATGGACAATGCTAAAAGCATACTCCTGGATCTGATTGGTTGTTTTTGGCCAGAACGGTGCATTACTTTAGCCAGCAATAGCAGCTCAGGGAGGAGTTGGAGAAAATTGATCTTTTCACAGATTATCTGTTTCATAACAAACTGTCACAATATGGTGACAGATTTAACAAATATGGAGAAAACATATTTTTTCATAGAGTTATATTCTGCCGTTTGAACAAAATACAACAACATAGCATTTTTTGAGAAGTCTGGATAGCTTCAGGTATATTTTGCACATTGCCTGTGACTGTTGCTGGTAGGGGGAGACATTTCAATAAGGTAAAACTAACAATAAAATATGTAAGCAACCTATTTGCATGCAGTATGTGGACTGTTGCATGTAAAATTCACTAGCAATGAATATTGTGCTAGTCTCAGCATTGGACCAACGAAAGCAAGGCAGTTGCAAGCCTTTAAAATTATAATGCTTTTGATGGGTCAGATAGACTCAAAAAACTGTAAAAGCAGCTGTGAAGGGGGGGCCCAATTTAATTTGTTGTCATTGGGCCCAAGATTGGCTCTTGTATACAGTATTCTGATTTATTATGTCAGAAGACATTTAGCAACTCATTTAACAGGTAGTAGTGACTAACTTTAAATTTATTATCACCATTTTCCATTAGATAGTAATTGTTTGGGCCATGAAGAAAAGAAAAGAAGTGAGATAACTATCCTACACATTGGAAAACACATTGGCGTCCACATGAATGTCTCTGAAGTTGTAACTGCAGCATCACGACTAAGCTGTCAGTAGTCCTTCTCCGCTCCGTTGACCCGCATTTGATTATGGCCCTGTAAGTGGATGGGACTTTCATCACCCGTGCGGATGCTCAAATTTTGTTTCATTTCAGTGAACTAAAACCCTGATGATATTTTCAAACAACTGAATTTATTCTTTCTTGTAAGTGAGGAAAAGTCAGCTGACCGGCAGTGGGCAAAAATACACAACTACGTTCCACAGAGTTGGAGCTTAAAGTAATAAAAAAATAAATAAAAATCACAGCACTTTATCTAGCATTTCACAAAAAAATATTTTAATTATTGATTTGCTTTAATGCTTTTTGCAAATTATTTCAAGGGGTGCTGATAAATCTGTGGGGAGACGCTCCTAAGACATCCTAAATTTACATAAAATGGTTATTTGTTGCATCAACTAAAAGATCAACAGTGGACGAAAAATGACTGCAGCTTTGTTTTCAATAGTTCTATGAACAAATGGCCGGGATTTATCGATCTAACCATTAACATTTGACTTTACTGAAGTATGAGACCGGCTTTAAACAAGTGTTACACTGAATGGGTGGACAAGAGAAAAAATGTCCTCAGATTGCCCTTTCAGTGCCAGCAGGTCAAGTTCTAACCGAGCGAGGGAGCGATGCTGTGTAACTGAATCCTGTGCTCTGGTAGTCAAACGGCTTCCCTGAATTCAACAGAAAAGCATTAAATGGGGTATAAACCTCAAGCAAAGCAGATTCAGTGAAATAGTCACAAAAGCCCATGGAGCAAGGCAAATGATGCAATGGTGGATGCACACCAGTCACTATGAATTAAATCACATTAGAAAATAGGTTTTCCTCTATCCTAAAAAGAAAAAGAAATACTTGACAACTGTTCATACCAGAATTGAATAAACCTTTATCATTAATGGATAAATAATTATTTTGGTGAGGTGAAAAAAGAACAAAGTAACCTTCAAAGCAGAAACACAGGACTTGTTTGTATGGAAGGTCATTATCACATGTAATCAGACCACGCTCCGATCTCCAATTACATTTTTTTCATTATTATTATTTTACTACTCTAATAACAAGGAATTATTCTTGGAATTAAAATTAGAGATCACTATAAACTTGTACATGAGGGAGTTTCAAGGAACACAAGTTCAAATCTCCATTTCAAATTCTAGTAGGTAGACTTGATAAATATTTTTGATTTAATTCTTAGAATTCTCAATACATATCCAAAATGCACTTTCAGATATTTATAATCACAGGGTTGCTTGTAACACTCCACATACCAATGTCTGAAATTACTTTTCAGTGAGTCGTGCAATAAATAATTGATACCCCTAAATAAAATGTCTCATTGTATTTCTCCTTTGATCTTTTTCTACATAAACGTATATTTAAGAACTCTAGAGATGCTTTTAATTTTTGGAATAAAAAAATGAAACTGCTGGAAAGCATTAATTGGGTTGTAGAGGTCTGAAACGTCTGTTTATGCTGCTAGTAATTATGTTTTTACTGAGTTAATTCTGTTTGGTAAGAAAGTACTTTTAGACTCCTCAACCTCCCCAGTAAAGCTCACTCTAGACTCTAGATGCTATAAAGGAAACCCAGACCAGATGTTGAGCCTCTGGTTCTACCACAGCATCAGCATCCACAATGACTCTGAAGATACTTGATCGATATGACAGCAACACTTAATTCCCCGTTGAAATAAAAAAAAGTCATATTAAACTGAACTGAATTGAAATTTTGAAATGAGCTTCCACTGTTTGCGGCGGGACACAGCATTAGAAAAAGAAAGACAAGCTCAGTCATCTGTAAGGGAACATGCACTAAAGCTCAAAATGAAATTTTGGTTCGGGCTTCTGAACAGGATGCCTCGAGGGGACTTCCCTATGGATGTTTTCCAGGCACAATCCACTGAGAGGAGACCCTGGGGCAGACCCAAAAGTTGCTGCAAGGACATATTTTCCTTCTGACCTGGGAATATCTTGGGATCTCCCTGAATGAAGCTGCAGTGTCGCTTGGGAGAGGAATGTCAGAGTTTCCCTTCTTAAACTGCAATCCCTGTGAAGATGGAATGGGATTGGCATCTTATGCTTTTAATATTACATAAACCAACAGGTATTTTAAGCATCTAAAATCTGAATTTGGTGAGAAAAACTTAAAATCTGGAAATTTGCTTAAAGGTTAATGTTTTGGTGTTCTTTGATTAACCAATATTCCAAAGCTGCATGGCATCTTTCTCGCTCTTTATCCTTCTAAGCACCATCTCAAAACCTGTCACCTGTGACCTGATTTTTTTTGCTGTTGGAACACAGCTAGATCTTTCGGTGACTCGTTGAATATTAAAGAACTGCCGTTCCTCCAGTCTGCACTTAGACACACGACTTAGAAAAGGTCATTATTATTGTATACAATAGGCCAAAATTACATCTCTGTGAAGCATCATGGACATGTACTGGTTGAAAAGACAACTGGAAAGGATGAAAAATGCAAACACATGCATGAGAGGCGAATATATACATTTATTTTATAATTTTTTTTCTGGAATGGCCTATGCATGTTGCCTCTAAAAGGAAAGTCCATTTATGTTTCAAAAGTTGCATTTTTTTAACGTTACCAATTCCAAATGTGTGAATATTTAAAGTTGTGGCAAAATGAAGAATATCGTAGCTTTCATGTAGCTAAAAGAACAGTTTTTTCTTAACAGTTGCGGTTTGAACCTGTTCTCCTTTCCAAAATTACAAACCCAAGATGGCAATCATAAAGACTACAAAGTACAGAGCATTTTCTTCAACCAATGCATACAAAACCTGACGTAGCCATACCAAAAAAAAAAAAAAAAATGCAATTTACAACACAGTATTAAGGTTTGCTTGCAAATGTTAGCTTAGTAGCATATGGAAGCTCAAACCTTTCAACCAAAACTTCAGCTGGATGGCTAGAAACTTAATTAAAAAGTAACTCTGGACATTTTCCTCCATCAATTTAACCCTTTAAATCTGTGGAGTTCAAAGTAGGGCTAAATTAGAAAAACAAAAATCCTAAGCCCTGGATCTGCGCTTACAGTGCAATGAAAAATAAATGTTTTCAGCACATATTCAGCAGATACTCTCTTTAGAAGCATCTTGATATGTACAATTTGTGTTTTGTTTTACAAGTACTAAAGTTTATACTAAGCAAAGAGGTTTTAATAGGCATTCGTGACTAAAAGGGTGAGTCACAGGAACAGAGAGACGTTCCTGAGAGATGAACAAAGAGATGCTAAAATGGTCTGTCTGCTTTGCTTTAGTTCTGTTGCTTTTAATCAAACTTATAAAGTGCAAGATGGCTCACGGAATGGACACTCAAGGTCACTGATAGAGAGCTCGCTTCCCCTGTAAAGCTGCTTATTACTCTTCCCAAAGAGCCTTCCTGTATGTCGTTGATCATAACCGGTCTAACGATGTTCTTCTGTTCAGGGATGCACTTTCGATCCATAAATTTCAGGTTATAAAATGGGTAAGATATAATTTTACCAACAGGTTTCTTATGTGCTCACATGTTGACATGTCAGTTTTATGTCAGTGTTTAATCATTACTACACCTCCAAGAACAAGGCTCAACCTTAAAAAAAAAAAGATAAAGTTTACAGCAAAGTTTACGGTTGTCCCTCCCTGTTTCACATGTGAGTTGAAAGTCTTGTCAAAGCTGTTATTCTCTATGTCTCAGCAACACCCAATCAGGCGGTTCAAAGCACCACAAGGAGCTAGTAGCCCTCTAGAGTGTAATTTGGCTCCAACCACTTCCACTCCACTGGAGGAGAGCCTCCACTGGGACGGCAGGCACTCTTGACACTAACTCGCCTTGTGTTTGTGTTGGGGTTAAAGGGTAAAGTGGGAGGAGGGATAGGGGTCTTTGTGGTTAGTAGGGCAAGTTTACTTCAGCCCACTTTGCCTAAAAAAGACAGAGGAACATTCAGTCAAATCATTTTAGACCACAATGGATTTACTGTCTTCTTGAAAACGCCTTCTTGAGAACAGAATGAACAATAGACGCCAAGAATAAAAATCAAACTTGATATCTAGCACATAATTCCAGTGCAATAATAACCTATAGGGCAAGCCTTAATATGCACAGAGAAGCATGTTAAGGCTACTCTGTGCCTTAACACACAGAGAAGACATACATAGATTTATGTGTGTCAGAAATCTATTTGTTTTCCTGTCACTTCTACATGATCAAATCCATTAAATATTAATGTGAAAAACATTTTACAAGACCAAGCTAAATAATTAATCGTCTACCATATGACACTTCAAACATCTGCCATGTTTGCTTCTGTCAGACATTTTCTAATTCATGTCTAAAGCAGGTCAAGTGTTTAAGTGGAATAACAATTCTCAGGAAGTTATATTGTAGATAACATCAAATGGCCTAGCTCCCATCTCCTCACAGCTCTCCGGTTCAATTTGTAGAGCAAAGCCACTGAGACGGCAACACTCTGAGATAGTTCAGCCTCCTGCTGGCAGCACTGAAAGGCAAACGGTCAAATAAGACGGGGCAAGCTGAGCCGTGTTTGTACATGGATATGATCCAGGGCTTAGCTGCCTTGTACACAGAATATTTCCCATGGGAAGATATAGAAACCCCACACCCGCTCCTGTGATCTGCCCCAGTTTAAAATGAATCATTACAAACCTCTTTTTATCTCTTCTTCCTCTGCTGCATATTATATGTAATTAAGCAACTTTATCACGATAGTAGTGTGTTTAACTACTACAAGAGATAAGTTTCTTTCTGCCTTCCTTTCTTTCTTTCTTTCTTTCCATCTAGAGATGCACTGAATATCCTTTCAAGATCCAGCTACATTAAATGCATTTTCATTAGCCTTTTTTTTCTGCACCATACCCTACGTTATAAACATGCAAACTCAATGCAGAAAGACCAGACTGCGATTTGAACCCAGGCCCTTGTTGCTGCGAGACCACAGTGCTAACAGCCGGTAGCCCTCAGATCTTATTTAAATTTTTACAGGAAAAACTCTATTCAAATCATCATTTGTGAAAAAGTAAATGCCCCATAAAGATAACAATTGTTTTGGTATGTTGACCATCAACTCCCTCAACATAAAAAAACAGTAGTTGTCAATCAGGTTGACTTTCCACTGATTATGAAATGTAGATATTATATTGCAGCTACATATAACTATAAAATTTAAAATCTGTAAGAGATTGTTTTCAAAGTTAACTTTGTGTACTGACATTCTAACATTTCAGCAAATTAAACTTGCACTGCAATTACAGCTGAGAACAATTTTCCCTTTTATTTGGCTTCTGTTTAACTAGTTATGTAGTCTCACATTTTGCTATGTAGCTTAAATAGTGAGCTTTTCATACTATCTCACTGATTGTGGTTTACCATTTAAAACAGAAAACAGCACACACGACAAAAAAAAAAAAAGATGGACCATGTAAAAGTAGCCGTTTTAAGGTGCATGTAGACTTACGTGGTGAGTAGCCAGCGTGACTGCTTGGCCAGGCCCAGACAGGCTAGCAGGCAGATGATCAGGTCCAGGATGAGGAGCAACAGGTAGGTTAGCCATCTTGAGACACAAGCGGAAGAAAACAATTAAACTTCTGCCAGTGAATGGATGTCAGTAGAAATATACAATGGGAATTTCTTAAAGAGACACTCCAAGTCTTTAAAGGTTATTGTTTCTCCATCCCCCAAAATGTCATGGTATGTGTGGCTCAAAATAAAAGCACATTTACAAGAAATGGAGAGTTAATATGCTAAAACATTGTTAGAACAGTAGCCTCCCCTTGAAATCAAAGCCATTGGTGCTCATCAGTGCTTTGCAGATTGATTTTGCCTTCTGTAGACCACTTTGTGTTATACCTGACTGCATTAAACTGCTCTATGAATAAAGTTTGATTGATTGATTATCTATTACCTATTGAATGGGCATATTAAGGAAATATATGTTCACAAAGGACATCTATAGTATCCATAACCATTTAAAAATGACAGCATTAAAAAAGTTAGCATAGGTATTCAAATTTGTTAGAGTCAGAATAGTGCATAACAAAACAATAACCTTGTGAAATTTAAGGAGAAATAAATAGCAGGTTTTAGTGAATATGTGGAATAATAACATATATTGGTAAAGTCAGTAAAATGAATAGATGAAAATACAAATAAAAGGGATAAAATACAATAACAACCTCAATATTAAGCTTATGCTCCTGCTCAAACACAAGACAACATGCTGATTTCAGGTTTCCATAGAGAGCAGCAGAAACAGTTATTTGAACAAATGGATTTCGATTCTTCTTGAGCAGATGTAGAAACCAAAATGTTTTCAAACCATGCAGTTACCCATGTCTGATTAAACTTTCAAACACAATCTGCCAGAATAATTACAAAGATACAAAAAAAAAGTCTAAACTGGAAAAAAACTGACATTTTCTATTGGGTCTGTTAGATAGTAAGATGTGGAAGATAAACGAAAGAGGGCATGTGATGTGAATGTGAACATTCACATTAGTAGACATGTATAACATAGCGGGGGTCTGTGAATGTGTGTGTTTGAGAACCAGCTTTGTCTTCCTTAGTAAAACCATCTGTTCTGTGAATAGTAATCAAGTTGCAGATGTACACAACAGAATCTGTCCAGCTGGTTAATTATGAAGCCCTTTGAATCCATATGGCTGAATGTTCTGATGAAAATAAGAAAGAAAACACTTTTCACTCCTGCACTAAGATCTATCAATCTATCCTACCTGTCAGCCGCTGTTGTCTATTTATTCCCATCAGGGTTTATTTTGCTCCACTGCTCTGATCCTTCTTCAGCAGTGTGTTGATATTCTCTTCCATTTTTGACTTACTTCCCACCACCCCGCATTCTCATTACTCAACAAAACCTCAGATTTTCTCATGTACGTACTTTTTTTATTTATTCCTCCCCCTCTCTGTTTAATCTTTTTCCCCATCTTCATGTTATCCCAGCCTCCCCTATCTTTCTTAGCCTTTCATTTCTCCCTCACCTCCACCTTTCCACTGATTCGCCCTTGTCTAATCTTTTCCTTCACTGATGGCGTAAAGCATGAGAAGCTGATGCATCGACATGGGAGGCACTGCGGTGCCACCGTGTTTGCCTCTGTCATCCTTAATCCAATTAGTCAGACTGGGAAAGCACAGATGCATGAGGGGGTGGAGAGAGTTCATGTAAGCATCACAAAAAAAGTGTTTTCTAAGGAACTTTTGGTTAGAGGGAGGAAAATGTGAAAGCTTTATTACAGAAAGCTGCAAACAAAAAAGTTTTGTCCTGTTACAAATGTTTATGCATTTTCAAGGGTTTTTATTGATAGATAGCCCTAAATACGTAGAATCCAGTCCAACCAAGTGCCTTAAGGCTATGGTCTCAAACTGCAGTCCTCAATCCTGGAACTCTTAGACGTTTGCCTGGTCCTGCACACTTGAATTAAATGGCTAAACTGCCTCAAGAGCATCCACTCAAGTTCTTCAGAGTTCTGCTAATGAGCTAATACTGGAGCCAGGTTTGCTGAAGCAGAGTGAAATCTAAAAGTTGCAAGACACTGGCCCTTGAGGACTGGAGTTTGAGACCATTCTTTAAATGTGTGGCACTAGGAGGGACAAACTCCCATAGGTTGCACAAAGTATTGATTCAGGAGAGCTTAATACAAATGAAAGCCACACTTTAAGATCTTTATTTGCATCAACCCCCTTTCACTTTATGAATATGAACAGCTTTACATTGGTCCAACATATAAAGTCCCAATAAAATACATAAAAGTTTTTGGTTGTAACATCATAAAACGTGAAAAGGTTCAGTGGATTCGAAAAATTTTACACCAGCGCTGTAAGTCAATCTAAATTGTTTTGAAGCATTACGAAACGATTTCTGGAAATGCTGCTGCTGGGTACCAGTGCGTCCATTTACACATTCATGTAAACACATAAAACCTTCCAGGAACTATTTATCTGGATGAAGTGTTAAAAACAAGCCTAATGAGAGCTGTAGTGTCAGTCCACCAAGATAGCCCACTGTATTAGCATGGGACTACTTTATCTGCAAAGCAGAGGAGTCACCTTAGAGATCAATACAAACATACAGCATGTCTGTAAATGCTGAAAGGTCACTGGGCCTGTGACTAAAAATGCTCTCAGAACAGACAGAATATTTAAGGTCCATGACCTGTAGAGATAATGAAAAGGTAATAGCAGCTGCTTTCCTCTGTGTATACAACAAACCTTCTACTTAAGCTACTTCTTAAAATTCTTCAGCCTACCTCATGCTGTCAGACAGTTCCTGTTTGAGCTTTTTTATGATTCTTTGTTTGGCTCGAGTGGCCTTTTTTATTTGAAAGTGCTCAGACAGGAACGTAGGGTATTGAAAGAGAGGAAAGACATGCGGCAAAGGTCATCAGGCCGGAAATCGAACCTGCATCAGCCGCGTTGAGGACTAAGGTCTCCTTATGTGGGTCGTGCTCATCCCCTGCTTCACCACCGCACCCTATTTTATGATTCTTAAGTTCTGGCAGTATTCAAGCCTGGATGCGATTAGTTAGGATGCCTTTTTTTAACCTAAAAAATCATTTTAAAGCTGCTTTTTAAGTTTATTCAAACTTTTGTTATATGATATTAAAATTAGATGGTCTAAAATGTCTGTGACAAAAAGCAATAACACAAGATACGTGCAAGGGTCCAAGTAATATTGAACTATTGTATTGTAAAATAGTCACATCCTATAACGAGGTTCAAATATTCTGAAAACTGTTAATATTTTTGACTGATGTCAGAATGGCCAATAATCTAAAATAATTAGAGTCCACACATTGTGCTTGGTAAGTTAGTTTCCATGTTAGAGCCACTTTTTAAATAAGTGGGTGATGCATCCATGTAAAATCATGCATTATGCAATACAAAGTGATATATCCGGGTCATAACATGCTGGATTTCACTCCCAACCCATAAATTAGATATATAATTGTGTGGTTGAATTGCTCAGGGATTGCAGCCATAAAAATAAACTTGATATCATATGGTGAATCATATTTGCTTCTCTAAGAACCAAAGGACTATATCTAGATTTAATGTTCATAAACATGTAATGCTTCATTCCTGGTCTGCAGGGACTTTGACTGATGCTTGGAAGTCTCCTCACATAAATTCCTCACAGCTCACCTAGCTTGGACATCAGAGTATGAAGATGCAGCTCACTCCCTGGACACAAATAGCTGCATCCTGAAAAAGTTCTGTAATGGACCTGCATTTTCAAAATGCATGCTCAACTTTTGCCCTCAGCATAAATTTGCCTATACAGCAACTTTGTGTAATATTCATGGATAGAGTCAGAATTTTAAATTTGAAGGAAGATACACACTCTGAATATGTCCTCTCAGGTGTGAAAAGGTGACATTTTGTCATATACAGTGCCTTACCATGATAAACATAAACAAGGTTTTCACATTTTATCTTAGAACCAGCAATGTTAATGTATCTTACTAGGATTTTATGTGATAAAGCAACACAAAGCAAAGTAGAATTGAAAAGCAAGTATTGAAAATCAAATATCATTTTCCCTCCAGTTTACAATTATCCACTGCTTAATATTAGTAAATTGCATAAAATTCCAAGAAAATACCTAAATGTAGAAAATGTCACAGGGTTTAGCAACAATTGCAAGCCACTGTAACAACCCAAGCTCCCCTCCCTCCACTTAATGAGCCAGACATGTATTTTTGGCTTTGTCTTCACCTGTAGTACTCTATATTTGCAGTCTGATCAGCGATGGTCGCCAGGTCCACTTTGGCCTGGTCCCAGTCGGGCAGCCCCAGCAGCTGTTTGATCACGTTGTCCGCCATCTGCTGCATGAACTGCAAGGTCTGCACATAGTCGCCCCTTGTGGCAAAGATCTCATCCAGCCTTGCTAGGTGCTGGTGGAGGCCAGTCCTCATGTTGCCCATTGTGCCTGTCACCTGGAGAAAAGAAGAGCAAAAAAAAAAAAAAATTGCTGAACAAAATAGAATATTATTTAGGAAGATTCAATCCTAAACCATACAAACTCAAAGCTCTAATAGTTTTATTTCTTGCTCTTACTGAACTGTTCTGCTGTACATTGTTCCCTTGCAGAGAGGACAAAAGTCTAAATATAGATTTTTCTGTTGCTTGTAGCAGTGCACTCAACCACCCGATGAATAGCTGCTCCTGTGGGGTCATTCCCTTGTTACACTTGAAAGACCCTTCAGGATAAAACTATCTGTATTTGAGCAGGGGGGGTTTTTCAGGCCACTGTGATGCCTCTGAGCATATTTTTAATTTCAATAGTCAGAATAAAAATGAACATCAAAGTAAATATCATTATTAATGTGCTCTTTGGCATGTGTACACTTCTACAAAATTTTATAGCATCTCAGATAACATCAAATGAAAACATAATTTTGCCACATCTAATGTATTTTTAAGCTGTGCAAACATTTCTTCAAGTTTATAAGAGATGCTGGGGGTGCAAGCTGTCATTTATTATTGACTACTTCCTTCAGCCTTAGAAATATTGAAAAAGGATAAAGGCAGAATGATCTTAAAAATGAGATGGTTCTGTGTTAAAGAGTGGACGAGACTGAAGGGAAGGCACAGTGTGGGAGAGATGTAACACCAAGTGTAGGTGTCTATTTTAAATAAACACCTTTTAGAGAGTTTAAAGGTGAAATAGTGGTTTTGATGTTTTTGCAATCAAAGAATTAAAAAAATTTATTGTTACAAAGCCATTTGTTTTGTATATTTATTTAAGCCTGTAACCATACAGCATCTGATTCATTCGATGAGGTGAAAGTATGGTCTTCTAAGTCAACCAACAACAAAAGCTCAGGCATTTAATGTGATGAATTACACTATTGTAATCCGTTGCCAAGGACATCATTATCCCACATATGGGTGTAAACATATACTCTATGAACACTACCCATCAATTTGGTAGTTAATTGCTATATGTTTTGCTCAGGGGGAGAAGCTGTTTGTAGAGAAATAGCAGTCACTGAGACATCCTGCTATTTGATAATTAAAAAGGGTAATACATGCCTCCATTCAGCTCCGGGTGCCAACGTATATTGTTTTTGTGTTTGTCGGGGATATTGTTTGCTGAAGCTGAAACAAGGACAGGTTGGTCGGAAGTAATTAACTGGGTTTGTCTTCAACATGAACCACACTTTATAAAAATAAAAACAAAAAACAAAAAAAAAAAAGAAAATCTGAAGCTTAAAATAAAGAGGAAGGAAATGAGCTGGCTGGCTAGTGACCAATAAGCTTCCACAAATATGACTTCACAAGTCCTTATTGGTGAATGTAATTTTAAAAGAGACCAAAAGAACAATGTCAGAGATGTTTGGTCAGATGTTTGGTCAGGGGTGAAGAAGATCACAGCCTCCAAGCAAAAGGAGGATCAGATACATGGGATTCTGGACAGAGCCGATGAATTGAACACAGTCTTTAACAGATTTAGTTCAGGAACAAACTAATCACCCTCCTCTTCACTACCCCCAACCAAACAGACATCCCACCCTCCTCTGGGTGTCATATTCGCCCACCTTATGCAAGTAAGTAGATATCAGGACCCACTGCAATTTGCTTATCGCTGTGATAAGCAAGATCATGGATACAAGAAGTTGATGTGTTATCTGGGCTCTCAAGAGGGTGAGAAGCTCGGTCACGCCCCACTAGGCTTAAACCTAGAGAAAGATCCAGGACACGTTGGAGGGACTATGTTTCTCAGTTGGCCTGGGAATGCCTTAGCATTCCTCCAGAGGAGCGAGCCCAAGTGGCTGGAAAGAGGGAAGTCTGGATCTCACTACTCACACTGGTTCCCCCACAACCCAACCCCAAATAAACCAGATTAATGGATGGATGAAGAAAATTTGCTCAAATAAAACACAGTGGGGTGACTAATGGCTATGCCACTGTTATACAGTTTCTAATTCTTCTCTCCATATAGGCTAATGTTAAGCAGAGATGTGATGCAGTACAACAGGGAATCAATTTTCGTATCAAACATTTATTTTTCTGTTTCCATTTCATCCTTTGACCACTGAACAAATAAATAACAAGACAACCCAAAGTGCAGCTGCTATATTCAAGGTTGTAGTGTTTTGTAGTTTATTTGATCATTCCCAGATACGTTTCCCTCTGCAGACCGGGGAGATGAAAATTGCAGATGCAGAAATGTAGGAATGTATCTGATCCTTGCTGCTTGTGTGAGAATGAGAATTTTATCTGAAACCCTTAGGGAACTAGCCAATCTGACTAATCTCTACTCTCTGTCTGGGTCTAATCCTCAGTGTGTAAGTGATGTGCACCAATCTTAAAGATAGGATTCTTAGCCCGGTTTTTATCTCACTCTGATGTTTATAGGGCACAGAGAAGCCCTCTTTTCCTGTCATATTTTCTATGCAAACATTTTGCAGTTTAGTTTAAGGCTTTTTGTTTTTTTGCTGGAGGATGCTTATTTGCCAAAGGGAGAAAAAGATCAAGATGACAAAACGTGGATAAATGACACATTACCTCAGGCTGGAAAAAAAGTGTATTTCAACATTATGAATTCAGATATTGGCTGAAGGTCATTTGAGAAAGATGGATAAATGGGTTTTATTTAAAGTTTTGCTTTTCACGTGGAGTCATTGTGTCACATTTATTTATATTTTGTTCCCTAATATGTGATAAAATGTTGTTTTGTGTAAAAACCATGATACCTTAAGTATGTATTTAATTTGTTATTATATATCTGATAGGCAAATGTGGACACAAAGGATTTTTTGACACCGTGTATAAGGGTACATTTCTACATAAGGTCAAATGTTGGACAAACTAATGATGAACAAACTCTTGTTACTCTTGCCAAAGAAAAGAATGATGATAAAGTGTAATGAGAAACACAATTTAATGAGACATTTGAACTGAAACTAGATTTTTTAAGATATTTTTTTTCCTCTCAGCGTCATTGAATCTGAAATCGAGAAACAGCTTGATACTTCTCTTCAGCTTTAATTTATTGTGTTGGCTTTACTGCCAAGCTTCCTCATTCAATATTGAATGTGAGAGTTGGAGCATGAAATGGAACATGGGTTGGAAGTACTTGGGCAGCTTAGTCCTATATGAAGATAGACCAGTCTCATTGGCTTGCAGTGCATCTTTCTAAAAATCTATGTTTTATTTTTGCCTGAAACTTATCGATGAGAGTTTTAGAGGTTATTTTTCAATTAGCATAACGGGTGGTTAGGGTTTCTTGAAGAAAAACTATTATGCTTTAAGTCAATCGTTTTTGAGTTTTCCCAAATGATGTTTTCGTGTAAAAAATTACCAGAATTTGTTGTACGTGATTTATGAGCTTTATAACACCACTGCCCACTGTAAATCAATTTTCTTACACTATTTCATGTAATAACACAGAGTTCATAAATGCACATCTATCATATATTGTGTATCTCTGCAGAAGACACTGGGACACATTTATGCAAAAAAATAATTTGGGTGTATATACATCTTAGTTTATTTTAACACCTGATTCTTTTCAGTGGGTACACTGTTTCATTAAACGCACCTACCACTTGGGAACAATTATTATTTTAAATCCATCCCACTATTTATGTACTTAAAGTATACAAAATAGAAAGAGGATGCAGTTGCTCTTATTGAAAATAAGGTCAGGCAAATATATGAGCAGCTCAGTTAAGCTTTACTCTAGGTTTTGAACATAGGTATGTCCAAGATGACCCTCAACTTAGAAAAAAGCTTAGATTCACTAGTTCAGAATTGAGTTTTATCAAGATCTATTTATATGCCACATACAGAAAGCAAAGCCTCTCCTGATCATGATCCCTCCTTTTACTCAAAGCTGAAAACCCAATGTAAATAAATTTTTTAGTCCTGAATTCAAAAAGAGAAGTTATCCTTCCACTATGGGTTACACATAAAGAAGCTGCACCTTGTGGTACAGTTCAGTTAGCTAGTCAAGGTGGTGACATAAGCAGGAAAAATACATTGCAGACTGAGCTGTATATCAAAGCCAAGGCTGTTGGTAATTATAGCAGGCCTCCAGTTAGCATCTTGAAAATTCAGTTTCACCATCCTCTCTATACTGATTGGCTCTGTCTTTACTTTAATGGTCGATCATCCATGATGGACAAGGGAAAGTTTGATCTCTTGAGCAGGAAATGTCTTTTAATCCTAACAAATATACATACTCTATTTTATGCAATTGCTAAAAAACAGTGTGAAGGAACATATAGCTTGTATTTGCATTCCAGCTAAATACTCAGTGAATGACCCAGACATCAACCCAGTCCACTGGGCGATTACTTACACCCATCTTCAAACAAAAGAGTTATTATGAACATGGCCAAACTCCTCTAATGTCACATCAATCCTTTAACAGTGAATAGAAAGAATCATGGCTTTTCCAGATCTAACATTCCTGTTTAAGATGATGTAAGCTGGGGATTTCTTTAAATCACTCTCAGATAGACACATGATAAGCATATATTCCAGACCGTAACTAATCACCGTCTCAACTCAAACAGTCAACAGTCTTTCTTCCTTATTCTGTCCTTCTCTGAGCTAACTCTCTTCTAAATTCTCTTGGAGTTGGGCTAAAAGGCATTTGTGTGGGCCAGAAAGGAGTTTGGACCTCATTGTCAAAAGATTTCAATACTGATTTCAGTTCCCGACTCTGCCAATCAGGCATCCTAGCATTGCTTCTTGTTCTTCCAAATCAAAGGGCTTTGTCTCCTGGGATCATGGTTGATTAGGTGGGGGGAGACCGGGAGCTGTGTGCGGCACACTGGGCTCTTTGTATAACTCAAGAATTAGACTCCTTAACAGTCTATAGCTGCATGCAACAAATTCACTCATGCACACACACACACGGGACTAAGCTCTTATGTGTGCACGTGAGAAATAAAGGCCACCTTGGCCTTTCATATGTTTGCACAAGTTCACAAATCCCAAACAGTCTATGTGGTAACGATTATCGTGTCTTGCTTAAGTGGCACTGAGGACAAAATGGGGGAAGAGTCTAGAAATTTCAATGGCGATATTTAGTATCAATGGATGCAATTTGGAGATGCAAGAGATCCATGCCTCTGTCTAATGCAAGCTTAGGATGCAGTCATATGAAAAACAGAAGTGGGGTAAATCAGTGGCTTCTACTGGTTAATGCTCATAAAGTGGGAACTAATCCCAAAGGCATCAGCTCAACTTGTCAAACATATTTTCAGTTTTCATTTTTTATGAATAGGCAGGAAGATGGGACTGAAACTCTAATAAAATCTCAGCTCACTTTTCCTCGCCCTTGCAGTTAAATGTCCTAACATGACACAAAATAGCTACAAAATAAGAGTGCTGTAGGCTCTTCACTCTCGCTGCAAAGTGTTTACCACCAAGGCCGCTTTGAGTCGTAGCACTGAGTAGCTCTCACAGAAGCACATTAATCTCCATTAACACAGATGGAGACTTAATCCCCGCTCTTCGACAGCCAGAGGGCCCCGGGTCAATGCCTGGGAAGACACTTTTGCAGAATAGTTGCTGGTTATAAACTACCAAAAGAAGGAAAGCACTATTAAAGTTACTTTCCCCCACTACAAAACAGAATAAACAGCAAAAGTTTTCAGACCCCCAATGCAAACTTCTATTTGTTTTAATGGTATTATCTGTCACAAATCAGTGTCTAATCCTTAGGTGGATAAATAGAAATACATGGTTCTCAAAGATTTTAACTTTTATTTCCCCATTGTCTGTGTCCCAATGAGAAGCCTTGCAGATTTACTTCCAAATCTGAAGTATTTTGGTTTTGATTTTAATGGACCACTTGATATGAAGGCGTGCGAGCGTGTGTGAATGTGTGTATCAACTGTAGAATGCATTTCAGATTGTGATTCCAAAGTATTTGGACTGGATTCATATATTTAACATTAAAAAAAATCATACTTTCTATTTATTTTTACCACGTTATACTTTACTCTCCAGACAACAGGAGACAGTTCTAAGAGCTCTGTTTAATAACAACTCAGAAGACCTTATATTACAAATATAAATTTTAGCCATATTTGTGGGACATAGCTTTGTGGGAAAATATTTCTTAGTCAAAAGCTGATTTGACTATAATAGGAAATTTTGAAGCTGTAACCTTCATTTAGACATCTGAGTGATGGCTGGGTAAAAATAGCATCATGTGCACACAAGACAAACAGGAGTGAGTGCAACGCTTTGTTTTCCGCTGAGGCTACAGTGGCCGGAGGTGAGCTTTTTGTGTGTTGACAGGCTGTCAATTTTCGCACAGTAGATCAAAGCTATAAAAAACACCAGAAAACATTTAAATACATAGTAAGTTGAGTCTTTTGAGATTTCATCCTTGCTCAGGCGTTTGTGCTGAAGTGTGTCTGAGCGAATCAAAATTACCTCAAATGCAGTTTAAAACTACTCAAGAGTTTTCTGTCTATTCTAGCTCTGTTGTGAAGCAATTTCAGCTATTTATTGTGTGGCATCAATACAAGTGATTCAGTGTCGAACTTACCAGGCTGTCTACACCACCCAGGGTGTGGTTAGCATTGTACAGGGAGTAGGTCAGCTGATAAACACCATCATTGGTCTCACTGTTGCCATAGAAACCCACACCCACAGAGATGCTGCAGAGAAAAGAGGGGAAGGACAGGTAAGTCTTTGATAAGTTAATGAGTTGAGCAGAGTTCTACAGTTGCTGATGTCTTCTATATCCACAGGACCCTTGCCTGTGGATATAGGCTACAGTCAGAAGGTCCTGGTTACAATTCCTGGCCTGGGACCTTCTGCAAGGACTTTGATGTCCAATTATTCCATCTTCCTCCCAGTACCATGCATGTTATGTTAACTGGCCTGTCTAAATTCCCTTGGGTGTATGTGTGGGTGTGTGCAATACCTGTACAAAGTACAAATATTGCACAGTGATGAACCTTAAGAATATTTTGATTTGTTCTACCTACAAAAATCTACTCATTTACTGACAGTTTTCAAGAAAATATACAAATGTAAACCATTATGTAATGCATTTCATTTAAGACCTACAAAAATGTGAAATCTGTTAACAATACCCTCTCCCCAAATGACACAATTTGTTTGCATGATTTTAAACCACGTCAGCAGACGCAACAATCCATAGGTTGGATTTGTTCAGCCGGAGAGCAGAAAATGATAAGGAAAAGATCATTTTTACTGGGAAAAAAAACAAAAACACTCCCAGGGTTTTGATATTCTTTTATGTAGTTACAGAGGTTTTGGATCTACTAGCTTACCTTGTCAGATAACACAAACAGAACTCATCTTGTAGAAATCCATAATTATCCCATATGGGAACATGCTCCAGATAGAGGCCAAGATTGGGTCAGGTCAGTACTAAAGGGAGAACCTTAGGTAAGCCTTCTGAACACTTAGACTCAGTGTAAAAATCACCTGAAGCCACTGATCCTGCAGAATTGATAATAATTGTACTGGAAGCTATGTTTGGATTAAGCAGAAAAACAGCAGCTATTTTCCTAATTACTGAGGCAAAGACATTCTCTCATTAACTGACCTCCTGCAGATAAACCACCCAATTTGAAGGTTTTGTCCAAACTATTAGGGAAATAAGTAGGAAAAACAGCAAACCGACAAAGTGCAGATTGTAGGGATTACTACTTTTAAGAGGAACGAGCTGAGTCAGTCTCTGACACACACCAAAAAGGTGTCTTACTGCAGTTAACTTGTGATTGTGATATTCTAAAATAATCCTATTCATTACAACAAATGCACCATCAGTGCTTTCAGGTGTGGACTTAATAATAATAATAATAAAAATTATTAATGAACAATCTTGTCATGTAAAAGTTTAGAAAATTTAAGAGAGATTTGTAAAAGTCTGTTAAATTCCAGCACTAGCTCACTAGATCACACTGATCAGGTGATCGCTGGAACCCAACTGCAGTCATGGAGTGGTGGAGAGTATGCCAAGATACATGAAAGGTCGGACTGAAAATCAGGCCTTTTGCACTCAATATTACTTTGTGAACTCTTCCACAGTTAAAACATCAATACAGAGATGTTTCAAAATAAAATATTATTTTTGCATTATTTGAAAGTCTTTAAATATAGATTAGAATAGAATAGAATAGAATGGTCCTCAAGGGAAAATTGCTCATTTGTTGACAAGCTAGTCCATTCAAGGTGTTCAATATTAGTAAATACTAGGGGAGCAGCGATTGTAGTTTTCTGGCCGATTGAATATGAAATGTTGCTGAGTCATGCAAGAAATATAAACTACAATAAACATAACTTTTATCTTCTGCCAATAAACACCTTCTACTGAACATGAAAATCAGACCCACCAAGTGAAGGTCATGCGACATTATGCATTTTATGTGTTATTTATGACATAAAATGACAGGAAAATGCACTGAAGTCTGTACTGCAATGTGATAAAGTACTTTAGTAAGACACACTACAGTCCTCTCTGTGCCCTTGTCAACTGTCAGCCAAACTCATGCAGTCGCACAAGGAATTAGGGGTGTGTGAGGCGCCAAAGGACACACTGTGAGTATTTAGGGGTTTTTTTTAACAATAAAAGAACAAATGTGAAAGCTGCATTTGGATGAGTCCTCTATGTGATCAGTCTTCAAATGTGCCCTTGAAGGATGCTGCTATTGAAGTGTGACATATTTTTATAACTGAATGGGAAATAAAATACCAGTAATTGTTTATATTTACCAAAGGTAAAATTTCAGTGGTAAATAAACTTTCTCCAAATACTGTTTATCTCAACATATCATTAGAAAATAGCTGTCAAGAATTAAATAAAGGCAAAAAAGAGAGGAACCATCTGGACTAATAGGATTTACATGAAGACAATTTCTGTCAAGCTTGGTGTCCAGTACAATTGGCAGCAACATCCATCATGGGCTGCCTCTAATTGAGAGAGTTGGGATTTAGATGAAGGATTGTTGATTTCCAACATCGTTGGTCTCAGACTTTAAGTACCGTAATTTGTAAAATGAAGTCTTGCCAAGAAAACACCTTTTAAATAACAATAAATAGTAATTGAAGTTTCTATCTGTGATAGAAAAGCGAGTGCAACTTTTTATAGCTACATTATGCAATAGTTGTGAAACAGATAAAGATTTCTAATATTCTAATAAATCTGAAACCAGATTTAAAATATTTTACTGATGCAACCTCAATCACGAGGTTGTTTACTGGTTCTTGATACCAACAAGCGCCGATTAGATTTAAACCTCAACATTTGCAAGTTTCTGTATGTACAGATTAGCAAAAGCACCTCAAACATAATAAAAGCTGTATTCTTTCAGTAAAATCCTCAAAAATATTCCGTCTGCGGAGAGGACATGGTAATTAAGGTCAACACCTCAGCAGTTTTTAATAATAATTGTACACACAAGGTTCCTCAACCAAGACAGATGAGGCATTCCCGTTTTAATCAAGTTGTTGAGATCTGCATCAAATTCCAGGGGGTTCGTTTTTAATTATGCTGATACTATGATCAATCAAATTCAGGTTTGGAGGTGCAGAGACATGCATTCATTTTCACTACAAGATAAACGTACCATTAGAAACTATCCTAAATCCCCTGAGGAAAAGCAATGTGCCAGTTTGAATAAGAGCTACAAGGAATCATTGCTTAAATGTGGAGCTTATCTCGGCCCTACAGAGCTTCACAGTGAGCTTTGCCTCTTTGTTTTAGCTACCCCACCTTGGTTTAATGTTTTGGTCTATTGTTTCATTGTCTACTTATTTTAGCTGCCTTAGACTGTGGTTTTTCATAAAAATGTCCTTAAATTCTTCAGTAAGAAATCTGATCAGCATGACGTAGCACCCAGTTAGGAAAAGATGCTACAAAACAGTGGAGGATGTGTTGTTTACCATGAGCATTATTATTCATTACTTTGATCAGTACATGTTTAATTAAACTATGGTGGGCAATATTATCCGGTGTATTCTGAGGTATTTTTGTCACAATGGACTTCATCAATTTTTAGATTTTTACAAGTATTTTTCTTTCAAAACCATGTATTAACTTTCTTGAAATTCACAAAATGCACCATTTTCTATAGTTCTGTAATATAAAATCCCAAAGAACGACATAAAAGTGTTATGTAGTAACACAAGAACATGGGAAAACATTCATAGTTTGCCAAGAACTCGGTTCTTTCAACACAATCTGACACCATGGGGCAATGAATTAAGACTACAAGTCAATAACATGAATTTTGTCTCCAAGCAACTTATTTTGTCCTGATTTACTCTGGGATTTGTTTTTACTGTTCTCATTTAGATTTTTAGAATATGCATCTCTGAAGAGTAGGAGAGTGACACATTTAGGACACTTTAAGTAACAAACAGAAATAAATAAAATGCACATATTGAAAGTTTATTCACTTTGCATGAGCTGCAGCCACTATGAAATTGTTAAAGGCAGAAATCACTGAAAAAAAATTGTGTCTCTCAGTTAAGTGTATTAATCGTGTTTTTATACAAATACAGTATACAGCATATCAAACAATTATGTCTGGGTGGTCTGGATTCTTCATATTCGGTTTACAAAATATTAAAGAGCATTTTTTAAAATTCAAATATTTAACTTTACATCGGTAAATATGTAAACCAAAAAACCATAATTCCCCAATATTTCTCTCTTTAGCCAGCACTGATGAGAGTTTTAGTATATTTTGCACAGCCACACACCACTGTGTTTGTCAATGAGCTTAAAAACCCACAGTGCTCGTAATTCTTGGATTTTAATTTAATATCTCCAACCAGCTGATGAGCGTCACATGGTTCAGTCCTGGTAATAAATTCAATTATCTACTTTGAGAACTCCCATCTTACCAACACAGCCGGTCTACTGATGCTGGTGCTGAATCAGTCCACATGTTTCTTAAACTTTATCATCAGCATTACATTACAGTTAAGAGAAACCTAAACGCTAATCTATGCTCCAAATATAAGAACAAAAATCTGAAGTTGGATCCAGTGGCCTACTCAACATCACGCCAATGATGTTGGCCATCCCGATTTCCTTGAACTTGGTGGGGAAAGTCCAGCTAAGCTATTAGCTCTAGATTTCAGCAAATCTAGAGCTGAAATCTAGAGCAGCAAATCGAGCAAATCAGCTCGATTTGCTGAAATCACACACTTTTCATAATGCCCACATTTTTTATTTTAAATGTCATTTTTCCTTTTAAGTGGAAAATCTTCATAATTAACATAAAGGCTTTCAAACATCCATCTCCGTGTAATTAATCAGTATAATGTGTTTCACTCAGTGACAAAGTTCCTAAAATAAATGGGTTTTTTAATAACATTCTAATTTATTGAATGGGTCTGTATACATGCGTGTGTACCTGCATTGCATTATGTACATTAGACCTTATGCGGGTCAGATGTTCTTAGGTGACCTATTCGTGTAGGTCAGAAAGTGACCGTCAGGTGAGTGGTGCAATGTTGCTGTTTCTAAGTGCCTTGTGTATAGCGCGCATGTGGAATGGATTTGTAAGGGGTCATGTGCATTGTGCTGGTTTAGTGTGCCATGCCAATGATGCACGTTGGGGATGTGGTTGTGTTCGTGTGGGTCAGGTGCGGTGATGGTTTTTGTTCGTATCCTCTGAAAATATCCCGTAGGCATCCCTGGCCTCACACACACACACACACTTCCTCGGTTTCTCTTCCATCGTCGCTCACAATAACACCGCTGTCTTGCTTGTACTATCCTCTTCAACACATGGAAATCCAGCATTTCGAAACCCGCATCACAGTGTTCAAACCGTGTGAAAGGATAGCAGCTTATAGTTGGGAAATTGTGGTATTCAGAGGAATAAATATTATTCTGAACTATTTTCATTTTTCATACCTATCCAGATCTAGAAAGTAGTTTAAATCTCAAACTTTTTCAGACAAGATTATCCCTGATTTCTACAGGATAAATGCATTGAACTTATTGAAATATTTCACTGGCAGCTTTTAGAGACTAAAAAGAAGCCATTACCAGTGTCCATCCATGCATAACAAAGAAAGTATAGTTTATTGTTGTCTTTATGTTTGCATATGAAATGTGTGTTATTTTTATTGTGTTATGCTCTACACAAGATCTTTTTAAAAGAATTCAAAGCATTTTTCTAGACATATTTTAGTTGTAGTCTGCACTATTTATTCCATATAATTTAGAAAATAGGTGAAGATTATTGTTTTGCTGGATGGAAAGCACAAATGTCCACATCCCCACACTACAAACAATACATCAGTTTCTTCTACAACTTTTATTAAAATAAATGGTCAGCAGGTCTGTGGGATATGTTTCATGCCAAGGAATCACTAGGTTTGATAAAAGATGAATGGGGCCATACTTTAGCCCTAATACTCGAGTCTGTTAATCTATAAATGCCATGAAACACAAACACATTCTTCCATTCTTTTGTGTACTCTGTGTGAATACACAAAACTTTAAAAAGTTAAAACCAAGTCCTATGAAAATGTTCAAAGAGTAAGGGTTATCAGAGAAATTTTATCTCACCATTTCTTACAGATCAAAGAGAACTTGCAGAAGCAGATCAAAGACTGAATTCATCAAAAGAAAAAAAGATGCTGACTGCCTTATTGTAGGCCTAAATTTTGAGTTCTTGCACAATTAAAAACAGAAAATTAAGCATTTGAATAAAGCAAATAAACTGACATAAATCGAGAAATGCAAACACACTCAGATTTTCTCACCATGTGATAAGACCTGCAGCCACAGCTGACCAGGTGACGCAGCAGGAATTGGGCTTCTTGGTCTCCTCTTCTTCATCTTTGCGACAGCAGCACAGAAAGCTCAGGTAGACGGCCAAACACAGGAGGTTAAGGCCGAGTCCTGCCGCTGCCACGCAGCCCAGGAATATGAGGGACTAAAGGGGACAAAAGAGGGAGGAGATTGTTTGCTTTACAATCAAAAGTAAACAGAGAGAGTCATTATGCAATTCAGGGAACCTTTCATGTGTTTATTTGAGCAATTTTCCCCAGAGAAATCATATTTTATGTATGGAATGTCATGATGTAACAACATTATACAGCCCATCATATGTATTTATTGCTCACAAAGTCCCAAATATGTGTAAAGATATTTCTATAGTTAGAGTACTTATGTCTGATTTGAAGCTTACAATGTTTTAGGCATCAAAAAAGAAGTTTAGCAAAACATTTCAGTCGTTAATTATTCTTTAGAATTTAAAATGGTAAATTTGCTTGTTTGTTGTAACAGCAAAACATCCGCTGACTAAAGTACAAACAAAACTTCACCCGATTACTTAAAAAAATTAATTTAGCTTTGAGAAGGGCAGAGGTGTATCCAGTTCAAGATCAAACTTTAGAAAATGGCACTGTGCCACTCAACAGCCTCCAAAAAAAAAAAAAAGAAAAGGTTTACACTGTTTATTTGAACCAGTGCTCCAGGGCTTCAAATGAAACACTCTCTCTGCAGAGTGACTATCATTATTTAACAATAAACCACATGAAAGCAATAAATTGTGATTATGTCAGTGGCAGTGCTGGCAACAAAGCATTCTGCTTGCCTGTCTCCAGCTGGAAAACAGAAGCCCCCCCCTTTACTTTCACTTCTCTCCTCATGTCACCATTAACCCCCATCCCACCTTCTGCGAAACAGTGTAACGACAAAAATAGCAACAAGACTGTAACAACCTCAAATGAATTCACCATCCATCTGTGAGCAGATGGGCTTCTTCAGGCTCAGGCTCTTGTATTATTTTTTTAACGCTTCCCCTTCCTTTTTAGCTTGTCTGAAATCTTTGTGATGCTGAGCCATCTGCTCTTTGTCTGTGATGTCATGTCTCCTGCATCCCAAGTGGTGTGATTAGAATGCATGAATAAAAGAGTCTGCTGGATTATTTCAGATTCTACAAAGTGGCAGGTAAACCCCCATAAGCCACACAGAAATGCCCTCTAAATGCTAAACCCTAAACAGCAAGGAAATTAGTGTATTAGCTTGAGATGAAGCTGAATAGAGCAAACGGATGCAATATTATGAAATTCTGTATTTACGAGATGCCCTGTTTATACAACAACGCTAGGACAGTAAAACATATGCGCATGTTATGTTTTTAGTCTTATTTTTACAAGACAACATAATTTTTACTGGACAATAAAGCAAAGCTATGATAACAGGCTCCAGAGTGAAAGATTTTAGAAACACAATGCGAATCATGTCTAAATAAATGAACACTGAACACGTTTTGGAAACGTCATCTTGGGCTTGTGCACGCAGGCCTGGTTTTCACCCAAACACAACACAACAACAATGGCAGACCTCAGTGTTCTGTCTGTGCTTCTGTATCTCTTCAGATTTGTTTTAGTGTTAAAATTATGTTCATTGTGCAATATTTATGACGCTAGAGAAGATGCATGGATTACATGTGCCAGATCACATGGGCACCTCTGTACAAGCAAATTGTTACAAAAACACACTTGTGGATTAGTAAACTCATAGCCTGGTAAAAACCAGCCCCTTATCCTACGCTATTTGCTTCGTACAGAGAGGCTGGGCTCTCGGCTATTGAGAAACAATTACTTCCTGGAGGTGTGGACTCAGTTGAAGTTTTACCTAACTGCTTACATTTGTGAAGAGAGGAGTACCAAGTGGAATGAGACTGCTGTTATTCTAATCCAATATTTGGAAGTGTGGCCAGCATGGACTGAATGACTTTGTTCACGTCCTCTGCTGCCATTGCTAAAACTACAGGCGGACTACAATGCTAAAAGAAAGCAGAAAGTCAAGGTTTTTGTTCACAACTTCACCATCTGTTTGCTGATTGGTCTGGTAGAAAATTCATCGGAGAGACTCAGAGAAACAGAATCAGAGTTAAGGGGAGAAGGCCCATACTGTGCTGGAAGCAAGAATTTTTTCAAGCAGAGTTGCACGAAGGCAATGGCCAGGCTAGTAAGCTCACAAAGTTTTATCCCGTCCTTAACAGTTGATCACCTCCTTTAGGCACCAGATCATTTTATTTTCATCTTCACATGGAGCGTTCTCTTTCCACGTCTATGTAAACACATTTTTTTGGGATTCACAACGGAAAACGCTTTTGAAAATGTACTGTAAATAGGGCATCAGGTAGCTGTCCTATGGCTATATCCTTAATATAGTAATAACAGCAAAAGTGGGGATGAATTTTCTGATCAACTTTTAGTGTTGCTAATGACATTTTAGTTGATTCTTTAGTAACTTAGAGAATAAAGGGTTTAGAAGATTTAAATTTCCATGCACCATGCAGAATCCCATAAAAAAACTATACAAATTAGCTTCAGTTGTGTCCCTTTTTTAAGCAATTAGAAAGTGAATGAAGTACTATTCTCAGACAGACAGGTGGATGTCACAGTCTACCAAGGTGAGAGAGAAACAAAACAGAAGCTCCCCGTCTCATCATTTGTCTGGGTCTGGATTCAGTTTGGAATGATGAAATTTGAAAGCATAACCTGAGTGTGGGCGAAATGAGCACAGCAAGTGAGAAAAAGATTTCGGTCTCATGTGGATAATATGATTGTCAGGGAGAGGGGGTTGGGTCACAGACAACCAGATTATTTGAATAGGGAGAAGAAGTAGGGGGGAGGCTCAAAGGTGTCCCTGGTTTTATTACATGCAGGTTAACTGATGCTCTCACTTTGAGGAGGAATGATGGGTGAAATGGTGAATTACCCCTGTTTATTTCTATTAGGCACCATCTGACTGACTTGTTTAAATTACCTTGCTTTTGCTTGTGATTTTTCTGCAGGCAGACAGTGCAAAGAGCAGAGGGCAACTGAATAGGAAAGCGGTTCATATGCCAGATTAGAAATATAAAGCATAAGATAAACCATAGGACAAGAACCATGTTTGTGAGTCATGGGTCTTTGTCTTGTGAAGTTTAGAGATATAAATCAATTCAAAATCTGTTGGATACTGTAATTAACAAAGGTTCTGGAAAAAAAAAAAAAAAACTTAACCAAGTCCAGCCAGTTCCCTCTAAAAGAGTTATAAAACGCACAAAACCATATATTTTTCTTGTCACTCCATCTTTCTTCTCTGTAGTCCAGAGTTAAAATAATAGCTTCTGAATTATGGAGAGCCCATTCAGGATGCACATAGTGACTGCACATGGTCAAACACATGCACTTAAACACAAAAGCACTGGAAAATACAAATGTGTTTTCATAGCTTCCAACCAGTACTCTATCGTTCCATTAAGTACAAAAAACCCAACCATTTATCTTTTACAGAGCAAAGAGCAAACGAGGATCCTGCACAATCTCAAAGGTTTTGGGAAAGGAGAGAATTCTGATAAACACAGGATAAGATTTGAAAGATAAAAGTATTTATAAAGAGAACACATTTGTATTTTCTAGTGCTATTCTCTTTTCCATTGTATAAATGTTGCAGCCATCCATGAGATTGACACAAATATGGAAATATCCAACAATAAACTTTAGAATTTGCTCACAAAAAGGTAACAAAATGAATAGAGACCTCTGTTAATTTGAGTCAGGAAAAGTAAGAAATTTGTTTATGAAAATGAGAAATTTTCATAAATTTCCTCTATGGTCAGATGACACTTGCAGGTCAGACCACTAACTGCTACATCAAGTTGGATTGAGTAGTGTCCCATTGAAGCCTTAGACATTATCACCTCTGCTTTTATTGTTTACGCCGTTAATTTAAGAGGCCCTACTGTCCTCTTCCTCTTTGTTTCCTCTTTGCAGTCTCAGCAGACAAGGGGGGTTGGGGTATTGCAAAAGGCTGGAGGCAACAACACAGGAAAGACAGGAAGGAAGACCTAGCTGAGCGGTCTATGAGATCTGGGCAGCCTCAGTAGAAGGGACAGATGAGCACAAAGGCGGTGGTGACATAATTACTGGGGGAGGGATTAAATGTATAACTCATGCTAAAAATGAGGTTGAATGGTGAGGCAGAAGATAGAATGAAGAAAAGAAAAAGACAGCAATGCAAGTTGGACAAAGACACGGCAGGGTGCATGGGGGATGTATATTTATGATGCAAAGAGACGTAGCTAAATCATCTAAATAGCTACCTCGAACACACTGATTCTCCTAGTGCTCGGCCCAGTTTCTCTATCATTTCAATCCTGTTGTAGACACTTTGCCCGGAGGATGAAATGTTACATAATACTACAATTTTCTTAAAATACTGAGGAAAATTACGCTGAAAACATGAAATCAGAAGCCCATGACAAGATATGGTCACCATGTTACCTTACGCAATGATGACTTACAGACTCATTTTAAAAAAAATAACACTTGACGTATAGTTATCAAAAGTTTTCTTTAATCCATTCTTTGAAATGGAATCAAATTGAAAAATAGTTTTCAAAACCCACAAATCTGAAGTGTGGCATCCCTTTGTACAAGTCCCCCTTACAATGCCTTCCCTCAGTAAAATATTCAGAAGTCTCCTAATTAGTAAATGGAGTCGACTCTTTCGAAAAATAGAAAGAGAATGGCAAAACTGCAAACCTACCAGCACATGGGCGTCCATAAACGTCCAGGCCAGGAGAGAACTAATCAAAGAAGTCAATTATGGATAATAAGCAGTTCAGCGGGGACAACATGTTGTTGTCTCCTGTCAACAACAAGCAACAACATGTTGATCTGAGTAGGATTAGTCATACACTTCGCGAATCTTGACTCAATGGAAGAGTGGCTTTTGGAATAGGTATGACAGGAAGCACTCAAAATAACTGTATTTATATACCAAAAACAGATGGGGACATCATATTTTGTTTTCAGCAGGAACAAGGAAGTTGATCAGAGCTGATGAGAGGGATCCAACTGCACGACACAGTTCTCAGCCCTTTTTTGAAACATTTTGAAGATCATACTTTCCTTCCACTTCACAACTATGTATTTTGTGGTGTTCTGTCTCATAAGACCAAACTAAAAATAAAATGGAAAAAGCTCAAGTAATGTTAAGTTTCTGAAAGGAAAATGAGGAAAAGATTCATGTCAAAAATATGTGAATTAGTATGATTTGTTAAAATAGCTGTTTTTATTAGAAGCAGAACATGTACATAAGCTAGTCACTGACACTGGGCTGTCTGTCAAAGTGAATGGAAAATCAGTGTTTGTATGAACTAATGTGTGTGAAGCGAAACCAACTAGTGTGCAAAATACTCTGAAAAAAGGAAAAAAACTAGAAAAACGTTCAAAAAACGTACGCACCAAGACAAAGGCTGAGGCATAATGAGGCAACACTGACCCTGGTCAGAAAAGAACCCAGAGGACATTTAAAATCCCCAAAGGCACATCAGAGGTATGAGGAAAGCCAGAGGGAGAGTGATGGCACAGATGGGACGGTGAGATAAATGGAGAGTGATCCTATAATGGCCTAATACAATGACATCTTTAAAATATGGCAAACACTGATGCATTCATAAACACACATCTGAAGCGCTTAACCAAGAGAGCATCTATTTTCTCCTAAAGTACCAGAACCACCAAGAATTACTGAAACGTCCTACATGCATATGCTAAAAGAAAAATTTGGGTAACGATAAAGCATAAATTAATGTGACTTATTTGTTTGATAAATATTCTGAACTAAGTTTCCTTTATAAATATTCATCTAACATTTATTTAATGTAATATTTATTTTATATTTGTATTATAGTTTCTATCTAGATGTTTTCAACTTAACCATTAACCAGTTAGACAATTAAAAACAAAGCTAAGTGGTAAATTTGCACTACCATCTGCACATCTTCTGTACAGACATTTTAACATTAAATTAAAGAAGGATGTGAATCCAGAGGATGAATAAAACATCTGAGACGATTCAAAAAAGGAAACAATATTTTCTCCAGAATTATGTCTGATGTTAAAAGCAGGCTACCACTCAAAACACATATCATCATAAATTCAGCTTTGGGAACAAGTGAGACTAATCGAGTTAAAAGAAAATCTGTTTTATCTTTTTGAGTGTTCAATTCGAATTGAAAAGTGTAGGATTTCTGTCTTCCTTCCTTATAGAAAATACTCTGGTCCGACTCCTTGAATTCAGTTGCGCTTCTTTCCAGGATTAGGTTATGAGCAGTGCTATTGCTGCCACTGATACTGTGTTCCCTCTGTTTTTCTCTTTACCAGTGATTCCTCTCTTATACACAGACATACATCAGATACACAGATGAAATGTCACCACTGCATTTAACATGAATAATGCATGACCTTTTGCAGCAGAAAAAGCTAATTGTATTACGCTACAATGATCCAAGAAAATTAACAGAGGATTAAACAATTCAGCACATAAAGGAAGACATTAGTGTTGCTTCACACAAATATTACTTTACAGATGTAATTTACCATGAATGGAAGTCATGGGGAAGGGAGTCTGTATGTGTGACTCGCAACCCCTCCCCACCCCCCAAAAAAACAAAAAACTGGTCATCAAGAAGCTATGATGAGTTTTAAATATTTTGTGGCATGAGTGTCCTTTATTTACAATAATCAGACAGGGAATAGGCAAAAAGATAAAAGGAGAACACATTCAGGAAGATTGAGAATCAAACCACCCCAGGCTCCATCAAGACCTACAGTAAGTGCCTTTGTATTATTGGTGCATGCTGTTCTGCTACACCATGTACTGCCCTGAAAACACAATGCTTTTTTTAGTCTTATTTATTTATTTTTTGTTCAGATGTAATCTGTATTATTTATAGAATTCCAGAACCTGACTTGCAGGTACATCTCAGTAAATTGGAATATGCATTCTAATGAGGCTCATCTGTGAGATTGTAATTACCTTCTGAAAAAAAGCTTTAAGCTGGTATTAAACATACTTTCCATTAAGCATACGTTTCAATGTCATGATCTTTGGGTGCTTTGGTTTTCATTAGTTTTTTTTTTTTTTTTGTTCCTCTTCTTGTTGTTTATGTTTGGAAGAGTTTGCCGTAATTACTTCACTTCTCTGTGTTCGTTATAATTATTTGGACTTGATCCATTTCTTTGTGTATTGTTTCTTACTTTAAACTTGAGCTTTCTTTTCTGTGCATTTCGGTTTGCTCTCTTATGTTAGTTTTAGTCTTTTTCCCTTGGTTTGCTGTTCTATTTGTGTCAAGTTCTGTTCCCTCTGTATTAATTAGTCTCTTTCGTTCAGTCTCTCTTATTCAGTTTGCTCCTTCCTCAGCTGTTTCACATACCCTGATAACCCGTCATCCTCCACTTTTCCTCCAGTATATAAGCTCACTTATTTTCTTTGTTCTTTACCAGTTCCTCCTGTTACTCTCCACAGGCTCCATATTCTGTTCTCCTCATTCAAGTCCTGTAAGTTTTCTGTGTTCATTAATAAAACCTCCTCCATGTTCAATGTCAGTTTCTGCATTTTGGTCCAACTACCAGCCTAAAATAAATGGGGAAAAAAAGTTTTTCATTAGCTGTGAGCAGAAGCCTCATAATTATTAGTAATAAAGACTTGAAAACATCAGCCCATGAGATTAAGCTAAATAAAATAGCACCTGTAATGTTATTAGTAAGTTAGCAGGGAATGGTCACAGTACTACTGTGGTGTTATTTCACTGCATATACTTGGAACTGGTTATAATAAAATATCAAACTGGGGTTCTGTATCATCAAATCCTGATTCTTCAATTATTCTGACTATTAAGACAAAATCTCCTGAATAGGACACGCCTGAAAATTATACTTCCTAAAAAAATGAATCAATATAAGCAAATCAGTCTTTAAAAGGTATAAATCATTACTGGTCAAGAAAACAGTTGTGGTCATTTTACAGATTAAGTTTTTTTTTTTTTCCTGTGGCACTCTTGTTATTCAATAACAGAGAGTATGAGAATGGACTAAGATATAATCTTCTGGTTACCAGTAAGACTTAGAAAAATGCAAAATTCAACGCCGAGTAGGATATGAGCAGCTCCAAGACAAGTTATTGTGCCTCATTGTTGATTCCAGAAAGCAACCAGGGAATGCATTACTCAGGGGTGAGATGTGAAAGTCAGAAGAACCTGGACTGGCTTGATACAAGGACTGTGAATTTAGTGGAGAAATATTTTAAAATGCTTCATATTTGTGCATTAGAGACTAAAAGATTGACCTCAATAAGTGTTTTTTGATGAAGACTGCATCGCTGTGCCACTCTGAAGAGCAGGAAAATCAATTGGTGACTGAAATTGTAAAAAGAAGGAATCCAAAAGACGAATCATACAGTATTTTTAAAAGAGAAATGTAACTATGGGGAGCCAGCAAATAAGAGGAAGCTGAACATTTTAAAGCAAAGTTGCTCTGTTTCATCCTTTTGACAATACCATGTCTATCATGACACTTGCTGGAAAAAGAAATGTTGGCATTTGAAGGTCTATTTACAGCATACAGACAAAGAGTTAATAATGCTAACCACTTTAATCAGGCTAATCATTAGTAGAATATACTACAGATGATTAAAAATGTCATCTCTGTACAGTTTTTATTTTTTCAAAAATTACAGTTAAATTGTGTTTAATCACATATATGTGCAACACACCCTTTTTGCTTTGGCTCACACACAATGACTTGGGCTCTTGTCATGATATAAATACATAATTACTGATCACAGAAAGGTTTCTTAAGGCTCATATAAAGCTACACGAAGAAAATATAAAAAGGAATAGTTTAACAACTTAACATATCTGACAGTGAACAGCTTTTGAATCTCTAATATTTTGCTGAACACAGACGCTGATTATTTTGAAATGATTTGGTAGAAAATATATTTTTGTGATGTGGGGAACCCTTAAATTTTGAACAATGCAAAAAATTAAAGTTGGTAAGCTATAAAATGTAGAACTAAATAATATGCTCTAATTGTTTTTGTTCATACATCAGTCAGTAAACAGGAGGATTTTACTTTTAACAATGGAGAGAGAATATTCTTTCTGAAAAAAAGTTTTACTTTTCTATAATTATTTTATAGATGAGGGTTAACTTGTTTAGTGGTGGTAAAAAGTACATGGCTGTTATTTATAGTTCCCAAAAAGAAATTAAAGTATTTTAAAATCTCAATTGAAACACTTTGCCAGCTAGCCAAAATCTCTCTTCAGTACATCTCTACAAAAAACTGTGTGGATGGAAAAAAATTTCAGTGTCAAGCTGATACAGTAAATGACTCAGAAACATAATTAATAAATAGTGAGTGTACATCCATCTGTTGCTGTACATCTCCAACGCAGGAGGAAGTTGTCTATGAGAGGAAGTCCAAAAACTTAAAGATGTGCTAAATGGAAACTAAGTGACATAAAATGTCTTCCTCCAACAGCAGGTGGCAGACAGCTGTGCGTAGGTGGGAAGGTCTCCAGGCGCTTTATGCATAAATATCTTGTGTGTGTGTGACTGTGTGTAGCTGGAATGGACAGTGACATTTCTTCAACATGAAGGGGGTTAAATGGGTGTCAGGTCAGTTACTGAGTGAAGACGACATGGAGGAATGAGGCAACCCCACCTTAAATGTCAAAGTCAGTGGGCTGCAGAAACTTTCATTTTACTCTGTGAGGAATACATCCCCATAAGATTTCACAAACATTCTTCGTTCTTTAATGCCGTGCAAAAAGTTTGTATAATCAACTTCCCTCCACAGATTCTGGCTTAATTAAGATTTCTGATGGCTTTTTCAAATAATAATCTCAAGGCAACCTCTTCTACCTACATTTCAACAAAACCACCTGTGCTGACTGTTTTGCTTCCCCACTTTTGGTCACACTGCTGCACTTGATTGAATACCCCAGGGACCGGGACCCTTTCCAGAATAGTGCACTCCACTGGGTCGGCACACAGAAGATGCTATGAAGACTTCCTTTGAATTTGTCACAATCTTAGGGGTGAATGGACGCCAGGTCATTTAAAAACCAGCACAACACAGAGTTCCAGGAATGGCCAAGCCGTAACAGGGATGGATGGAAACAAATTCAATCAGACAGTTTGTTGGGAGTTTAACAGTCGTATTAAATGGCCATTAGCCGACATGCTAGGGCTTTCATTTCTGTTACAGATTTAAAACATGATCTTCTTTGACAAGTGGATGACTGCTCAAACCTTAAAACACAGAAAAAGCTGGAGCTTGGTACTCTCCTTTGAATACTTTTAAATTAATAAACTGTACTTTTGACCAATATAAGAAAACCTGCCATTTTACTTTTTGATGTCCTGATGCAGCATTTATCCTCTAAGAAAATGTTTATGCATTCCTTAGTAATGCAGATTTCATTCTGATAGACTTCAAGCTTGAAATTCACCACTGTATACAACCCTTAACCAAGCACCTAATTAGGTACACCTATTCAATTGCTTGTGAATGTAAACAGTGACTCACCCTTTCCCATAGGAGCTTCTCAAGGATGAGAACCAGCTTAAGGAATAATTGGGATTCACATGACTTTGAATGTGCCGTTGTTTTTGTGCCAAACAGACTGGATATTTAGATTTTAGGGTCAGAAGTTGATGTAAAAAATGTGGATCCATCCTGTTTTGCATAAATGGCTCATGCAGGTGTTGGTGGTTTGTTTGTTGGTGATATTTTCTTGACACACTTTCTGTTTTTCTTTCTCTTTCAGAGCTTTATCTAGGATGAGATTTTAGAATCTGAATAGCTTGCAGCTAAGAAGAATACATTCAGAGGAACATCAACACTTTGCCAGCTAGCAAGCGCCAAGAACTGAACTGAAGACAAGCGCCAAGAAATTACGTGATTAAAGTGATATAATAAAAAAAAGGACTGAAATGGAATCTCATAAGCCACCTAAAAATAGACATATCAGAACAGTAATTTTAAAGGTGAATATTTACACAGTTTTACAAGTTACACTTTAGAAACTATGGTGTGTTGTCAATAAAACTTGTATTCAATTACATCATTCAGTAAATTGAATGACATTCATACACTAAGTTTGCCCAGTGATTAATGGAAGACAACATTGCTTGAGTTGCTCTTGCATAATTGCTCTCTGTGACACTGCAAGAGAGTCTCAAAGAAACATCTGGAGCACAAGTTTATAAAGGTTGTTTTCTGAAAAAAACAGTGAAACAGTGATTTGGCTGTGAGTTGCATAGAAGTAAGCTGTTTATTAGAAGGTTGGCAAGTTAAGTAAGCTTCTTGCAGGCTTTAGGTTGTGTTCTTTTTGCATTATTGTAAAAATATTGTTACTCCTGCTAAAGTTGGAACTTGGGAATAAGAATCCAATCCTATGTACTGTAAGAAACATAATGTTAGATGCAGAGAACTACTTTTTAGATTGGCTCATCTAGCTTGTTTTGTTTAATTAAATCTGTTGGACAAATATTGCTGCAGAACTTCTGTTAGTCAATTATAGTCAGAATTCAGTCATACTGTTGAATCTGTGCATGGTTGCTTGCAACCTGTCCAGGGTGTATCCCACCTCTCGCTAAATGACCACTGGAGATAGGAACCAGCACCCACACATCCCTGCACAGATAATGTTTGTTCTAGACAGCAATAGTCTACAACAAACAGTCACCTTATGTTTAAAGTAAAGAATGGCTTGGTTTGACACATAGAATGTGATGTTAGGTGGTAATATACAGTATATATATATATATATACAAAACTAAACAGCAAAGGAGTTATTTAACCACTTTACCTTATGAAGGTATTATTTTCAATTTCTTCAACTATAACTGCATTTTTTTTTTATTCCAAAAAACCTTGTTGACATTTGCCCCCTTTCTGCTTCTCCTTGAAGGCCATGCTTACTTTGACATTTCAGGAGTGCCACAAAACCCATTAATTTGCTTTCCTTGACACCCTCCCTAACGCTGAAGCCTGAGACCCTTCCCTCAGGGAAGTCAAGGGGTCATAATTCTGATGCTACACCCCTACAACAAAGGAAACCCAACCCCCCAGTTTCCAGGGAAGAGGATATTTCATTGTTGTTTACACTGGAGGGGAATGTGATTGCTTGAATACAATCCACTTGTCCTAATTTGCGAAGCTTTGAATAATGGGTGAATGTTGTTGATCTGACCTGCTTTAATTTCTAAATGACCTGAGCTATTACAAAGCACCAAACAAGTTAAAAGAAAATCTCCATTATTGTTGACAACAATGGAGTGGTGTTAACACCGACTAACTGAATGTTGTCAGATCAGCATGAGGGTTGCACAACCCTTTATTAGTATTGAGCTATCCAGTCTAGCCAATTGCGGTGCTAGCTGGCTTCAAGTACTATCGAGACAAATAGGAGTTAATGACCTTCTGGAAAGCCAGGGGGAAAACCATGAATACATTCTGTATGCATGTATGAGTGGAACAGGAAGCAGAGGAAGAAAAAAAAATTTGATCTGGAGAAGCTCAGCAGAAGTGAATCACTGATTTAACAAAGAGTTACATAGTCATCAATGCACGCAGAGGGAGGCTGAGGTGGGACAAGGAGCATGGGAATCAGAAGTGACAGATTTAAGATTGATTTTCTTGTGGAGGACGCTATAAGAGTTGGTAAATTTCCAATGCAATTAGGGAGGCTCTGATAGCTGAAAAGATAATAGATTTTTAGCTGTTGGCACAAATAATTTTCATTTGCCGTCACAAACTCAAGAAAAATACCCCAACCGGACGGTTAGTGCATTTAGTTGCTAAATCAAACTATAATCTTGAGAATTACATTTCGTCAATAAAGATAATGATTTAAAATAATAATTTAAAAGAAATTACCCTCTAAATTCATGCCAGTTTTCTTATGGCCTACAATGGCTCTGATGAAACCATTTAAATAGGTAGATGAAGGAAAGGGTGAAGGGAATGAGGATCTGGACATAAAAAAAGACAAAAGTGAAGGAAAAATTACAAAAGGTCTGGAATCCAGACAGTCTGGATGCACTCAACTGGGCTGCTTTCTTCAGAAAATTACTACAGAAAAATCTCATGAGATAGAATAATCAAGCATATAAAGAGAATGTTTGCTCCTGTAATTGAATAGTATAGAATAGAATAGAATAGAAGTACTTTATTCATCCCAGCAGGGAAATTACTTCGCAGTTACAGCATAGTGAACAGAATAGTACTTTATGTCTGTGGGTTGTTCATTTATTTCACATCCTTATAAGCTACATTACCTAACAAGAGAGACATATTCTGTAGAGACATGTCAGAGGTGAACATTAGATTTAGCCCAGGACTTTGATTAAGTCATTTTCACACAAATACAATTTGATTTTTGTCATTACATTGCAGTTCTGGCTGTACGTATTTTTGGGGTTGTTCTCATTAGAGTTTAGATTTGGCCTAAAAAAATCCAACCCAACCTGGTCTGATTCCATTGGTATTGTGTCCAAGCCTGATCTGGCCCATTAAAGGACTAATGTCTCAGCCAGATCTAGAGAAACTCATCCATGCGTTCATCTTCAGTCGTATTGATTATTGCAACAGCGTCTTCACAGGTCTGTCCAACAAATTAATCAAACAGCTGCAGCTGATCCAGAATGCTGCTGCTCGCGTTCTCACTAAAACCAGGAAGATAGAGCACATAACACCAGTTTTAAAGTCCCTCCACTGGCTCCCTGTAGCTCAAAGAATAGACTTTAAAATACTGTTGTTAGTTTATAAATCACTGAACGGCTTAGCACCACAATACATTAAAGATATGCTTTTATTGTATCAACCTTCCAGACCTCTCAGGTCTTCCGGTTCTGGTCTGCTCTGCATCCCCAGAACCAGAACCAAACGAGGAGAAGCAGCTTTCAGCATCTATGCACCACGAATTTGGAACAAACTTCCAGAAAACTGTAAAACAGCTGAAACACTGACTTCTTTTAAATCTCAACTGAAAACCCACCTGTTTAGAATTGTATTTGAAATGTAATCAATTACAAATTTATTGATGTAACTTGACTTAATGATTGATTCTATATTGCATTGTGATTCTGTGTTTGTTATGATGCAAAGCACTTTGAAATGCCTTGCTGCTGAAATGTGCTATACAAATAAAATTTGATTGATTGATTTGATTGATCTAATTAACTTTAATTATAGGCCCGAGCCCAAAGTAAACCCAAGATATTCTTTAATTAAGATGTCACTACTTTTGTTTTTAGACCACAATTTAAGTAATCAGTGTAACTTCTCTTGTTTTTTAGCTTTTGCTTAGCGTGTTGTGACTTCATCGTTTTGCTTGTTGTAACCGGAGGGTAAGTCTAGTGTAAATCATTGGGGATGTGTGACTGACGGGATTCTATGGTCACTGCTGCTCAAGTGGAGCAGGGCGGGGCCAAGTGCACAGGCAGTGCGATTTTCTTTACATAGTGCAGTCTTAAACACGTCAACCTTAAAACACTATAAGGAAGACCTGCTCCGGCACTTAGTCAAATGTTTCCATTACAGTGAATTTATTAATATTACAAGGAAATATCAGAATTGGATAAATGTGAAACTCTACAGTCTCCAAGTCAAACTCAACGGAAGATGAAAGATTATTTCAGGCAGAATCAGTTAGTTCATTTTATGTCATAATTCTTTGTATTCACACAAAATTGCTGGAAACTACTTTTATACACAATGCTGAGTGACCCATCAGCAGTTTTTCCAAGTTTTATGTGTCCACTTAATTACTTTCTCCTAGACTCCAAATTTTAGCTAAACGTTATGATCACGAATTATGTTTGTTTTACAAAACACTAGAATACTACAAAGGAGACTCATGATAGAAAGTCTGTGTTGGCCATTGTCATTAGCAAGAAGTGAATGTCAGATTGACAAAGCAGGAAGTGGAGAGAAAAAAGAGAAGTCAGATGGACACAGACCTTCTGACCTACACATAATGTCTGCCTCAACACACTCACAATAAATCCAGAATAAACTAGGCCTCTGTCCTATTTTGGACAAGCTTATTTCAGTTTTTGTCCTCTATCTATTCTCAAGGCTTCAGCACTAGGAGTGATGGAGCAGAAAAAATATATTTCTACATCTGACAGATCTGGTGGAGAGAGACTGAAAAAAACATGGTATTTTCACTAAACAATTACCATCAGGGAACAGGATTTAGGTTTTCCTTACAACTTGGAGAACAATAAGTAATCCCTTAATACAGCAGTTCCCTTAATACAGCAGTGTGATGTATGAGAGTGGTGTGGTTACAAAGCTGCTTTTTATTCAGAAGTGGCTTTTTATTCAGACGTCAGCAGGACGAAATTCCCCTACATATATAACTATTAGATACAAAGGGAATACCCTGATTATTGTCAGAAGACAGAAATTAGAGAAAATTGTCAGGCAGATGTTACTGACATCACTGACTGAAAGAGTAAAAACCAGCTACCACACACACATGCACACAGAAATTCAGACAAAGAACAGTAGAGGACCCCAACCTCTGAAATTCCTTCAAATTTCATGGAAAGAAGCCAAGACAGGACTTTTTGCCAATGTTACAATTGCCCAATTACAATTCCTCTGACAGAGCATGTGTCCTGGGTTGTAGCCATCGCCAAGTTCCTCAATACGATCCACGGAGGCAGGAAAAAACAAACCTCCACTCAGCAGTTTTTGTACAATAGAATGAGCTCAACATTAGACGAGTCAGTTGAGGCTCACATGTGGCTCCATTACACTGAATTCTTTACCAATAAACAATGCAGAAACTCATCTGGGCTACAGTCAGTCACTTCAGGGAAAAACGGAAAAGTGGTATGAACACGATAAAAACAAGATACAAGTCAGATCATGAAAACAAAACAGTTTGACATGTATGGCACAGGAATTCTTCGTGATCAAACAACAGAAAGAAGGTCTTAACTGTGGGGCAGAAGGTATTTAGGCATGGGTTTCAACATTTTTTTGTAAATAGTGATCTGGAAGCTATGACATGTGTTTGTATTCAGTTCCAATTGAGTAAATACTCTGCAGAACAACCTTTTGTTTCACTTACAGCTATAAGTGTTACACACTTTATCTCTATTACCTTTTGCAAAAAGTTGAAACTAAATCACATTTAAAGAGCATTTGTAAGCAGCGGTAGATTCCACTGAAGCTCATCCCCATCTATTTTTAATTAAATTAATTAAATGTTCCCACCACACAATGCTGCCTCCACTAATTTTTGGGGGGGCATGGTGTGTTTAGGTGATGTGAAATAGGGGGTTAATAAAAGCTAAATTTGCAAAGAACATGATATGCAGTCATATGTCCACTAATCCCCTGTGAGCTGTGGATGTTTGATGCTCCTCCAAAGTTACTACACGAATCCTTGCTTCTTCTCTGATTAGCTTGTCAGCTTGGGTGAATTGCACTTCATCAAACCTCTGAGGCCTACTCAGGACAGCTGTATGTATACTTACATAAATGTTCAATAGTGAGAATATTAAACAGTAAATAGGTGATCCTTTAAGCCAATTTGTTCTACTGGATTTTATTTACAAGTATCAGTGGAAAGAGGCCTGAATACAAATGGTAGTAACATTTTTCATTTATATTGAATATTTGGGATATTTGCCTGTCATTTGGTTGGTTTGTATCATTCCTTAACCTTATTGAAATTTATATGAACCTCAGTATTCTATTTAGCACTATTGTAAAATTACAAGTCAATCTCTAACCATCCATTCATCAGCAAAGTGTTTAAAAAATGTGTGTTTTAAAAAGCTTTCTAACAGTGATCAACAGTTTTGATGTCTTTTAGTCTGGTTTCTGTGCTCACCAGAGTACGTAGACTGCCCTTGTGAAAGTGTTTAATGACATTCACATAAATACAGACCGAGAAAGAACCACAGTGTTGCTTCTGCATGACATTTAGCACGGCATTTGACACTGTAGTCCATGATATATCATTGAAGCGACTGGGGCTCCATTTATTTAATATCTACATCCTCCTGCTAGCTCAAATTAGTTACCATAACTAATCTCATGGTAACTAATAAGATAAGTTACCATGCAGATGGTACACAGTGCTAGACTACAATGTCACCAGGTGAATATGAACACATTAAAATTCTGAGCAGATGCATAGAACAAACCCATGAGTGGACATGCAATAGCTTTCTTCAGCTGAACAGAAAGTAACTGGACAAAGACCTGAACTTTCAGAGACACATAAAGAAAATTACAAAGTCCGCCTTCTGTCACCAAGTGAACATTTCAATTATTAAACGACTAATGTCCCAGCAAGATCTAGAGAAACTCATCTGTAAGTTTATCTTCAGTCAAATTGATCCCTACAACAGTGGGGATCACAAAGGTCAGACAGTGGCAGCTGATCCAGAGCGCTGCTACTTGTGTTCTCACTAAAACTAGGAAAGTAGAGCAACATAATGCCAGTTCTAAAGTTTGTACACTGACTCCTTGTGATTCAGAGAATAGAATTTGAAAGTTGCCTTTGATTAATAACAACAGTAATGTCACAGACTGTAGAGGGCATTTCTACCTGTAATGGTTTTCTTTTACTTTGCCACTGCGATGTTGTTTTGTCTCATTTGCGTTTTTTATTTTTGTTTTAATCATGAAAAACACTTTGGGTTGCCTTGTTGCTGAAAATGTCCCATGTACATAAATAGCCTTGTTCTAAAATTTTATTGTAACCCTAAGGAGGTTGAAAGCTGAAACTACAGTTAAGATGTAGATGGGTAAATGGATACATGAAGCCAGTTTGCTTTGATGGGAAGGAAAGTGAAATAGACTTCGAAAAGACAATAGTTGGGGGTTTCCCACCAAACAAGTGACTGACTGCACTTGGATGGCATTTTTTTTTACACAAAGAAGAAGTAATTTTCACCTGCTGAGACACACCATCCTTCCCACCTACACCCCATGGCCATGAGTGCACGTCTCAGAGGATCTGAGAATTGAAACTAGCAGTAAGAGAAGTTAAAAAACATGTTTCCTTTCTCTGTCTCATTCTGCAACTTTCTAAACACCAAAAGAGACAAAAATCCAATTTGGATGAGCTTATATGAGAAGAACAGGAAATAAATCATTGCAATTCCTAATAAGACAGAATAAATATTATGTTCCCAACTGATGGTAAAACATTACTTTAGTGCTTTTAATCGAAGCTACTGAGCAACAGACACTAAACCCGATGAGTTTGTGGGAAAACACAAATTCAGCATGCAAACATTTGGGAATTCTTCCTACTACAATACTAAAACAACAGCTGTGACAACTTAAAGTCTTTAATCTAAAATGAACTATACTGCAGCCAAATATGAGAAACAATACAATTATGTTTCCTATTCAGAACTCAAAGTGCAGTTTAAGAGAAAAGATTCAAAACATCAAACATCAAAGTTATACAGGTTCATCTCAAAGTTATCAGTGACAAAGTTAATTTATCTAGTAAGTCAATTCAAAAAGGGAAACTTCTTTATTGTACAGCGCCTGAAATTCCCATCAGTTTTAGGTATAGATTTTGTTAAATAAGTAAGAAGTACATATTACTCAAAAGTAAATGTCTACTTTACAAATCCTGTGCAGTCTGTCCTAGCCTTACTCAACACAGGATTGTGAGTCCATGAAAAGAATTTGAGTTTTATAGTTAAAAAAAAAATCCAAGACATAATGTCCAACGCTGAGTTAAGAGTAAGAGATTCATTGCAGCGTGTGATACTATACTGGAATGTCCAGTAAAGGCTTTGCTTGGTGGAGTCAGCCTGGGTTGTCTTCTATTCAAGATCATAGTTCATACATTACAAACAGAAACTAGAAGAATGACCAGTAGATAAAGAGGGTTTCCAATTCGGCTCACTCACTCAGCTCTGAAAGTTATGAGTATAACATTTTGTTCATTAAAGCAAACTCACTTCCTGAATTACAAGTCCTCTTTCACTCTACTTTTTGGTCTAGTGCAACATGTAATGCACATATTTGTTTCCCACACTGCAAACAGCTCACTTTACATCACCAGTGATTAAATATAAGCAGTCTGTTCTGCCTTGATAGTGTCAGAACATGTGGGTTTAGGAAGTTGATGAGTAAGGAGCTGATTTCCTGTGGCTTTGTCATGCAGACTATAATTAAGCTGGTGCAGTTTGTTTTTTCGATTCCTGTGAAAATACATTTTAATTTAAAATGTGGAACCTTGAAACTATTTGAAAAGAACATGTCTGAATATTGGAAGGCCACAAAACCCAAGTTCTGGAGACTCCCGAGCCAATGTGCTGCAGAAATCACCTTAAATGTCACTTATTCTCAGTGGGATGAAACTACTCACACCAAGGGAAGCTGGGCTGTAACCTTAAGAAAATTAAAGAGAGATATATTTAAATATTCATGGGACTAAAAATGTTCATGGCTTGAGCTTTAGTCATCCAAAAATCAATCCCAGTCCACAGAAAGGGCGTGTGAAATATTCCTGCTACAGCATGTGGAGATGGGAATCAGTTTAACTCCCATGGCAGCATTTCCCACAAGTATGGCTTAATGCTCTTTAGTGGTAAAATGCCATAAGAAGGTCTTTAAGAGAGATCACAAAGCTTGCAGCTCATAATTTATGACAAGTTTTTAGCTCTATATCACAAAATAAATTATTCACCCTCTTTGATGATTACCTCATGTGAATACTGGAAGTTCAGAGACTTTGTGGGAAATTGTACAGTTTTTAATGGTAAGTTTAATCTACTTACCATTCCCTAATGTTCCTTTTTGCATACTCAAAAAGGAACATTAGGGAGCTACAGGAGCACAATAGGATTCTCATTCAAACTTGTTCAATTAATCATCCAATTATCAGGTGGGAGAATTTGTCCACATGGCAAATGTTAATTGATTACTCCATAACCAACCAAATAGCTACAAGAAATGTTGTTTGAGATTTGGAATAAGTTATGGGACCCACCAAAGGTAAAAAAGTCATCTGGACAGAGTAGACCAAGACTTAACTTTTAAGTCTACATGATGGATTATATGAGTGGTGGAAAACCAACACAATGAACCCACCACAGCAAGACATGGTAGTAGCATCATGTCATGGAAACACTGGAATTTAACAGGGACAAACAAGCTGGGCAGGGTTAAAACAGAACGCTTCAAATAAAAGACATTTCAAGTGTTAAAATGGTCCAGTCAAAGTTCAGACCTTAATGAGGCTAATAATCTGAGGTAAGACTTGAAAATGATGGTCTACAGGCACTGAATGGAAATGTCACAACTATCAGACTGAGAACCAGGTATCAATTACTTTCCATTGTTAAATCAAGACACTCTTTTGTATCAGACTGTCACATTAAATACCTATAAAATACTAAGGAATTTGTGGTTAACAACGTAGAAAAGTTAGAGGTAAGAAAAATCTATGAATTTTCTGTATCAAATAACAATCTCTTATAAACTCAAGAGTTGTGTACCCCACTCACTGCGTAATCCCAAAGATATGCCCACAACCGATATTTTGAGTCCCACTTGTATCTCATTTTTGCTCTACTGACCTGCTGGTAGTTCTCATCTTCCGGCTGGAAACTCTTGTCAGTGGGCTGAAATCTAAGGTTGATGTGGGGAAAATTGTGAAGCCAGTAAGTCCACCAGGGCGCAATGTAATCCACTCGAGTCAAAGACATCCCTGACCGGACTGGGAATAAAAAAAAAAAAAGTTGGGCTGCAGCCTGGATGATTAGCCTCTCTCTCAATCTTTGAAGCGGGCGGTCTGGTCTGCAGCCCCGAGATCTTAATCAAGTCTCACATGAAACAAAGACAAAGATATAAGCATGCTCAGTTTAACCAGCAACTCCAGCCTAAAGAGAGGGGAATAAAGAAAACATGGGCTGAAATACAAATCCAGCTCAGGCGGCAGGGGTGACGTAAACTGAAGCCCGGGGAGGATTTTTTAAATCTTCCTTTCAAAAGAATCCAGTCACTCTGCACTCATGTCTCCGCGTCCGAGGATCTTCACACACTATCCGACCGACAGCTGCTCCAAACAGCACTGTCAGCAACGGGAGCGCGCACTGATAGTGAGGGACAAGAAGCGACACGGGAGCGCGCAGACCTCAGTCTCTGCAAGAGCAGTTAATGACCTGATCTCTAGAAAATAACTATATATTAAACCCACGGCTAAATGGTTATTAAACTATTATGGGTTAGTTTGTGCCGGTATACCGTTGCTTTATTTGTTCATGTGGATTTAATATCTACACTGCCATCTAGCGGTCAATTGAGATACTTACAAGGAGAGGCGCCTCCAGAAGGCGATGGCAAAGGTGGCCAGATGGGGTGTCTAGAAAGTTTCGGGGTGGTACACCAAAACCAATATAAAATAAATTTTCAATTTATTGTGATCCTGCTGAGCCAGAAATAAATGATGGATTAAAAAGTGACATTAAATAAAGATAATTAAAATTAACTCATTCATGTTGTTAGCTTTTCTTTTTAAGTAGATTCATAAAAAGACACAAGTTCAGTAAATACTTGTTGGTCAGGGAAGGTCTGGTAAATTTTGGGGTGGTGTGGCATGGTGACAGGAATCAGAAACCCATGATTCTCCAATATTTTATTGTTCAGATACCAAAAATTAGCAGTTTATGAAAATTAATCAAGTGTAGAAAAAGTCTGAATGAATAACTTGTTTCTAAAGTTGTGCAATATTTACAGAAACACAAGCTGCTAGTAGAACCCCAAGAACCAGACTAACTACACATCAGGAAGTAGGCTTTTTACCGAAATGTTGTTCAACACAAATTTAGTTTCATAGCAATTGTTCTTAGTTTGTGCATCACCTCTGATTACACGTGTTGCACATTTTAGTCCTTTGATAATTTGTAAAGGCATCAAGACTCCATCAGAGTCAATATCAACATGACAAAATATTTCCATCGCATCATCCCAGTTTAAAGTTCTTCTAAAAAGGTGCAAAGGGCCAAATAATATCCCTTTTGACTGTATGGAACATTTATCCTCCAGACCCTGTTGCCATGCACCAGCTTGTTGAAAAAGTGAACAGTGCTTTACATAAGCTGTTTGGAAGCATAAAGCTGCAAAAACCCGTTTCACAAGTTTCCACAAGCATGTATGTTCAACGGTCAACTGCAGGTTAAGCAGCCAGCCAAACCAATGCACCAGTTAATTACTTATCACCAGTCCATTTATGATCAGAAAAGTAGACTTAGTCTGGTATTTATCACATTTACTTTAAACATAGGGGTCTACTCTGTATTTTTGGTTGAGTCTTTATCAAAATGTAAGAAACGTTAAAACTCAAATTCAGCAGCAGGAATAAATGCATCATCTCAGACCATGGTGTACTTTGAGATAAATTTGTAAATAATGTGATTTACTGTAAAGACTGAAAACAATGCAGATGTCTTTTGCATACATCTGCACCTTCCTTTAAGGAATATCAACTTTTAAATGCAAATATTTACTGTACAAGTCTAACAAAAACACCAATAGGAAAATTTTGAAAACATTAACAACTCAACACCTTAATCTTGTTAACATGACCGTGACTGGAGATATTTAACATAAAAGTATGCTAAAAAGGTAAAAAACAAAAAACAAAAACAAACACACACAAAGTAACTTTTTTTCCCATTTTTATTACAACTATCTGTACATCATGGATTTACTTCAGCTCCTTGACAGCCAGACCTGTAAAAGAAAAAAAAAGGTTAGAAAATATTTAGATCATGTCAAGAGGGAAGCTAATTTCTGCAGCAGAAAATGATTTTGTTTGTCCGAATAAAATAAGGTTCTGCTAGGGCTTCTGATGAATTCTGAACTGGGATTTCAAATAAACACTAAAAAATATAATCCTTTTAAAACCTGATTAAGCCAACATATTGGTTTACACATATTAGGGAGAAATCTTTCATGTACTTTCCATCTTCACACAAAGTCACTATAGTGTGACCAAATTGTTGTTTTTGCACAAGCTTTAGTGGTGCTAGATCTTTTGGTGAGATTTTTCAGTGGTATATCAAAATTCAGTAATTTCAAATCTCAAAATGATCTTCTCTTTGAGAAATTGTAAGTATTTTCAGTGTCTTAAGTTTCTAGATTTATCTGAACATTCTGGATAATACTGTATGGTGTCTTCACCTATTTTTGCCAATAACCACTAAGAAAACTAACTTTTGATAGCGAGAAAGAAACCACAATCTCTTCAACTCTTACAACACTATAAAAGCCTAGATTGGAAAAATGTGTGGATTACCTATATCTGTGCTAAATGTGTTCAGATCGTATTTAGCATTCAGTGACTAAAGGAAAGACCTTGGGTATAATTTTAATTGAATTGTAGACATCAAATCCTTTCAAGATGATGATTGGAAATTTTTTTTTTAATGAAAATAAACATTAAATAGTTTAAATTTTATCTGTTGTAAGAACAGTAAGAAACTGCAAGAAACTTGCATTTTCATAGATTTATTTTTAATCCACATATTTTGCACTCTTAAACCCACTATTTAGTAGTTTGGTACAAGTAAAGACTTTCAAATTCCTCAAACTTTATAGAATCTTCCAGCCTTCTTACATAAATCATGTCTTTGTACTAGTGGATGACAAAAACATTACAGCTCACTAAATATTTAATCCAGGCATTCCTTTGTAATTGAAAACATTGCATGCATAGCTACCGCAGCAATGACTGACTCTTGATGTATGGCTCTGTTTAAAATCCAATTCTAGAATTAATGTCAAAGTTTTGTCATTTTTGGAATGTAAATGTCAAAAGGACGGCAATAAATACTTAAAAAGAAAAATACTATTTTTACTACAAAAATGGTGTTCCTTAAAATAATTAATGATGTTAGTCCCAGAGGTTATTCATATTTGCTTTTATTCTGAAAACTTTGGTAGTTTTGGTTTGACTCTTAGCTGACTCAAATGACAGGGTTTCACGAAATTCTATTGTAACATGTCAACTGCACCAGTTACCCCAATTGAATTTGTCACTAGTTTTACCACACAGACCCAATAACACAAGATAAAGCATTTTTAGTGAAAAAACCTGCCCACAACACATTAACTTGATTTAATCTGGTACAAATTGTGCTACATTTACTTTGGGTTATTTTCCTGCCCAGTGAACATAATGAGTTTTTCCATTATACCACTTACATTGAATTTTTGTTTGTGTTCTAAAACTCATTACTTAGTTGGGTATTAAGAGAATTTGTAAGAAAGCAGATATGTTTATTTCTAGAATTGTTTCTCAACAAGCTGGTGGGGAAAAACATTTGACTGAACACGTCCTCTTCAAAGAAGTCGGTTACGTTCTCCAAAACGCTCCACATATCTCTGACAAATAAATGTGCAACACTGTCAAGAGTTCATTTTTTATTCTAACTGGGATTTATTTGTGAAAAGACAAGGACTTGAAGCCAAATACCTTCATTACTACTGACCTGGGGGCAGGGACTGTTTGAGCTTCTCTGCCTTCTCTTTATCTGTGATGACCAGTGTGTACAGGTATCTGCTGCAGCGCACCTTGAACTTCACGTTGTCCTTGTTCTTCTTGATCTTTACGGCTGAGCGGCACAAATGGAAATATTTTTCAATTAATCTTGCGGTTAAAGTTGCAAAAAGGTTTTGTGAATTTGATATTCAAGGTTTCAACTCTTAATCCTTTACCAGTTTCATTACATACTACTGGCACTCAGCAAAAGGTGAAACACTTGGAATGTTTTAGAAATAGATACCTGGAAATTGTTATTTGATAAACTATAAAATGGAAAAACCACAGATCCAAATGTCAGTTTTGGCCCGAAACCTTCATGAGTCAGTTATATAAAGCTGAAATAAACTTCATTTTTCAGCATCACAAGAACAGTATTATATACGAATCAGCAAGAGAATGCAAACTTGTGCAGCCAAGTTGCTGATCACAACTTTCACTCAGCACTTTTACATTTGAGCCATATTCAAACATTCAGATACTGACAACCACATCAAAAGGCAACATGAGGCTTCTACAGAACTATCAAAACCCCTGATTTCAAGTGAAACCTCTTTAAATGCACACTAATGATGAACAAACTGGTAATGAATCGTGTGAAGAAAAAAAAGCCTTTCTTCAATAAGACAAAAGCTGTTTTTGCGACGCTGCAGAAACCTACTTTAGAAAAAGAGGCATTTTTAATGACAGAATGACAAGGCAGCTGACCTGATCAAAAATAATCAATTTCATTCACTTGCCACCTTTTTTGGGTTGGTTCTGTGTAGCCAGTCTCTTGATTCAACGAAGAGGCCGCATTACTGATAAATTATATTTTTACAAATAAAAGCAGCAGCAATAGGGAACATCTTGCCTTGAAATAATGATACATTTAGCTTGCAGTCTTGCAATCCTAAAATTAGGACATAGAACTATTGCAAAGTTTTGTCATACAAAACCATGACAACAATAAGCTCGATATACTGCATGTTGCTGGCAGTGTCAACTTACACTTGGCATCCTTCCTCCTGGCTGTCAGCAAGAAATCTTTGATTTCTTCGATCTTGCGAGGCTACAAACAAATGGTACAAATAATTTAGCAACAACAAAACAACTGGAAGCACAGGCGAGAACTGATTGAGTTCATTTGTAAGTGGACCGGTGGAACTGAAGTTTCTGTTTAAATCCAAAACCCAGCACTTGGTCCATCCTTTATTCTTGCAAGTTTGTGAAATGCATCACTGACACTTCAGACTGTGATGTTTGGACTTCTTGCTGCGTTCAAATAGCACTTTTAACTGATCTTTCAAGCTTTGGCCAAACCTCGAAGTTTTAGCTGCTAAATAAATATTCTAATTAACATTAATACGAAGCGCTTAAATGGGCTTAAACGTCACTAAAATGCTGCACGGCCCATTGGTGGATCCAAGAGCTAAGTCTTGCTAATGCTAACTTCCAATGCTAATGTCATACAAGCCCAAGTAATTTTCTCACCAAACCAAAATTTAAGCATTCAAAGAACCCACAGGTGGTAAAAAATATAGCTAACAACCTTATAAGCAATGCTGTTTATGCGTTTAAATAGAATAAACGTCCTCACCATGATGCCGTGTGAGCGGACTGAAGGCTGTGGAAGGAAAGATAAATCCAACAATCAGATTACAGAGAAATATAGCCTTAAAAATAAAATGTGTACACCACGATAACAATAAAAGGCTATATAGTTCAATTCCGTAAGTTAGAAATTGGAGGATATGCTTGAAAAAGAGGATGGATGAAGATTTATTCGGTAAATTTGTCCGTGTGTGAACGTAAAACTTACTCAATCAGCCAGCAAGGGGACGAAAAGGGGCGGGACTTCCGGTTCAACAAGGTTTTATATTTCCCTACGGCAAGCGCCAGACACCAAAAATATTGAATAGCGAACTAACAATTACGATGAATCGCTTCTGTTAAAAAATAAAACGCAAAGTGTTTTATTTTTACCCACAGTGACTACCACGGCACAACAAACTACAGCATTTATGTTGAACACTTTATTTATTTATTTATTTACTCAAACAATTCAAGTGACAATTTGTGTTTTCTTGGTCCAGAAGCCTGAAAAAGACCAACATAGAGTTTACACAGCCTTTTGATCAATAAGCTTAAAACTGAAATTAGAGATTAGTTAACATAAATTTCCCTTTTGTGACAGATTGTTACTATAAAAGAACTAAAGCACTTTATCTGGTTACACTGATGACTGAAATTGGGTAAGATTGTTTTAAAATAGAACCCTGAAGAGTTGATATATTCAATTATTAAACTGCAATTCCATTTGTTGATTTTTTAGCAAGGCACTCCTCATACAGCAATCATATGGAAATTTATGCAGATTCCTGTATATGTAAAGAATGTATTTCATAAGGTCATTATAAAAACGGTTGTGGTTCTTTATTCTTCATTTCATCCATTGCTTTTCAATTCTCTGAACAGAAATATAGGACAGAGCCTAGCAAAAGTATTTCGGTTACATTAAAATTGAAATATGCTTTATCAATCTCAAACATAAATTAAATAATTGATGTTTTTATTGCCATTTTTGTGATAGATAAACATAAACTAATGCAGAATTGTGAGGTGTAACGAATGTGGTTCTTCTTTTCTAATATATAATATCCGAAAAACATCTGAAAAGTAAGACATCTATTTGATTTAACTTGCCTTCATACTGTGAAAAAATCCAGCACACAAGTGTCTTTAGAAGTAAGTCATGCTGGTAAATAGAGTCCATCTATGCACTTATGTGTAATTTTATCTCAACAAAAAAGCAGCCTCAGAAGTTCATTAAAGAACAAAGAGCATCATAAAGTCAAAAAACAGCAGGCAAGTCAGGGATAAAGTGATGGAAAAATATTACAGCAGAGTTCAGGGCTTAAATTTAACATCAAGAACAAATTTAAAGAACACATTGCATGCTGTCAATATTTAACTAGTAAAAAAAAGCCACTTGTAAAACTTTAAGTACATCTCATGATTCAACTGTTGGTTTTATCAAAACATTAGGAGCAAATTCTCATTTAGAAGATGTTGATGATGAGGCAGTCTGGGCCAACCTTCAGTTGACAAACATATAGTCTCTCCTTTGACTCTTAAATATCTTCAAACAGAAGCATTTTGTTAAAAATGCCAATGCATTGGTTGCTGCAGTTCAATTTGAAATAGTTTGGAACTTGATAAATATCCAATAATTTGTTATATGTTTTGCATACGTAAAATCCAAAAAACTGACATAGGATGTACTTTCTTTTAATAGGTGTTAAAATAGTCTTTCCAGACTAATATTGCAGTAGCAAGAGAACCACAATAGCAATAACGTTTGCAGTGAAGGCATCATCAAGATTAAAAAAATGACTGAATGTGTACATGAAAGTTTTTTCTGTGATTTATAATCTGAATTGTATTTTTTAAGATAAAGATGAACAGCAAATATGTTTTCGGAAAGAGAGAAAAAGAAAATCCAACATATACCTCCTATACTGATCACATTATCACAGTCTTGTTGACTTATGAGTTCAATTACACCTTCCGGTCCAAATAGATAAATCTAAATGCTGCTGCAGTAAAATGCCTTTGGGTATATACATTTTCACTCTAAGGGTACTCTCATTTATTATCTCCAAAAACTGAAAGGAAAAAGTGCACTTCTCTAGCAGTATAGTGTAGTTAATGAGCCAGTTCTGCGATATTGTCTGGTAAGCTCAATGGAGCTAAATTTATTATATCGTGTCGTGTTTAGGGGGATGTTTGGCTTTGTAATTTTGTGCACATAGATTTTATTTTAGAGGATTTTTGTGGCTCAGAAAATAGCAATATAATAAAGAGACCCATTGCTGTTTTTCCCTGTTCTGTTTTTTTTTTTCAGTTAGTTTTTTATGATGTTTAACAGTGAAAGTACATGGAACTTGAGAAACATATCTGATATCATTTAGGCCCAGTTAGACTCATCCCAGGTGTTCTAATTAACGGATACTTAGTGCCTGTCTGTCAATGCTCACAGACCAAACCTCTCTGTGCTCGTACCTCCTGGACATGTTTTGCTCAAGGTTTTAAAATTTCACAAGTTTCATGTCAATCAAGGCGGAAGATGAGGAAGTATTTCACATCCACTTTGTGCAGTGAATCTCAACTACCTTACAACATATTAGTATACAGAGCTTTTTTCATTTCAGTCTCATAACTTGTCAGTTAAATGAATCTGGAGAATGAATTAGATGGACAGATGGATCAAAATTTTAGGAATTATATTAACTGAGAGGATTAACAGAAAAAGGTTTGAGAACTGTAAAGGGAAGGAATGCCTCTGATGTGGATCAATGCTACATCATAAGCTCTTTTCTGTAAGAATTAAAGGTAAATAGGGGAGCTGCTTGGTATAGAGGTAGAGCAAGTGCCCCATATACAGAGGCTTGTCCTCAATGCAGCTGTCCTGCATTTCCAACTATTTCACTATGAATACATACATTTCACATTGTTAAAAGTTTTAATTGTATAAATAATGCTAAATATCTGTGATGGTCTGGCGACCTGTCCTGGGTGTACCCCGCCTCTCGTTCGTTGACTGCTGGAGTTTGGCTCCATCTGGATAGATGAATGATATTCAGTGTAAAATATATTTTCAATCATAAAGTATCTATTGTGATCAGATAGATTTTTACAGAATATGATTAAAAGTATCACTTACACTATTTATTTATGAACATCTGTATGCTTCCTTTATTTCCTCCTATTGGGACTTGCATTATGCACCTTTGTTGAAGCCCAGCCTGACCTGAAATGTTCGTTTTGTTGCTGTTCTTATTTTCCTACAGTAGAGGGAAGCAAAATGCCGCCAATTTGGCGACTCATTCTCACTTGCAACGTTGGGAGACGCTGTGTGCAAAGGAATCAAATCTATCGGTATCCATTATCCGTTGGGAAAGCAGGATGTTCGCAGAGCTGCTCTCTTTTTTGGGTGCTCACAGGAATGCCTTGGATTTTGCATTTTGTCATAAATATAATTAACCATCATAAAATTTAGCACCAGACTCTGTCAAAGTCACTTCAACTAAAAATTCACAAAGGAATGCACATTTATTCTATTTTAATTTAAACTCCCTACTAAAGTAAACTTTCTGTTGCCTGCTAACATGTGTAATTTCACATTACACTCACCTCTGAAGAGAGCTGGATTCAATGAGCGCTGCCCCAGGCAGCGTTGATTCATTTATGCAGCTTCAGAGTGTTGGTAAATTCATACAGCACCAAAATCTCATTTGAGGTCCTCTTTTTATGGGAACACACCTGGTGTTAAAATAGTTCCCTAAAACCATGATTCCCTTTTTCGTGTGAAAGAAGTAATTGGAATAAAAATGCACTGCCTCGGGCTGAAGGATGATAGCACTCTATAGCTGTGCTCGGGCTTATTAAAAAGGCATACAGGGAACAAAAATCATGTTAACTTGGGGATCCTTTTTGAGTTTTAGTGGACGCATGAAGTGAAGTTGATGGAATTTCAGTAGCTTCCCCACAGAAGTTGTAGGTAATGATGCACATCATTTCTGCCTTTAGGCCTGCAAAGGTGATAACAACCACAGCCCTATCTGAGATCTAGTGATTAATTCAGGAGGTGGCCCAATTATTAATTATCGTTTTATCTATTATATGGGTGAGAATTGATCAAAGATCACTTAAAATGTCTTACCTTTCCATCTTTATTAAATGTGCTGTCACCATCAAGAGATTTTTTTTCTAAATCCACATTTAACATGAATTAACGGATATAGAGAATATGAGTTGGTGTTTTTTTCATTTAAGGCATATAGAAAAGTTGTTATTGCAGAAAACCTCTTACTGTGATAATGAGCAATAAAATTAATGTGAGCGTAATTGAAGCTATGTCTAAGTTTCATTAGAAAAGCAGTAGGAGGGTACTTCAAAATCCTCTCTTCTGGGTTGCTTACCCTTATCTCTCCCTGGTTATTGAACAGCTTGATCAGTCAAATATTGATTCCTTTTTCAGCTGCCTTATCAGAGGCAAACCTCAAGTACATGTGTGGATGAGAAGAGATTATTAGAACGACTGCAAGTTTACACTGACTGAATATCAATTGCGAATGTACTTGGATTTGTCAGTGTGGCCAAGTAAACTGTTGAGGAAATTTACTGTGAGGTTCTCGTTTATCACATTCAAAGACTTGTGCAGAGCTGCAAACGGCTTGTCTGAGAAATCAGAGGTGTTTTTTGTCACAACTCCCCCACTGGTCAGACCTGCTCAATCAGAAAACAAGGACACTGAAGGGAGAAAAATTGAGGAGAAAGAAGAGATTTCTACACATGCAAATGTTGCCTTTAAAACATTCGAAGTCTGTGGCAGAGATTTGTGGCGTAACTGTGAATAGTAATTGTTACACTTTGAGCAATTTTGCATTGTGCTTTTGTTGTCTGACACTCGACTGCTAACAAAAAAGTCATTGTATTTCCTTGGCATACAATGACAATAAATGTCTATCTTTCTATTTATCTAGTTGGCTTTAATGGAGCGCATTAGGAGGATTTTAGTTCGGAAAGATGAAGAGAAACTGTTACGGGAGAGTCAAGCTAACTTATTCTGAGCAGAGCTTATGTTTGTTCTCTTTAACACTTCACTTTTGTCTCTTTTACAGAGCGCTTTCAAGCTGCTTATGCTTGAGAAATGGATATGTTCAGCAGCCACCATGCATATACATTTAGTGCAGCAACACAGACATAAATATGTCTCATGCAAAATGAAGACAATTTTATATTAAAATAATGAAAGGTGAAAATGAAAATAATGGAACATAATTGAAATTAAACTGCTTGAATCAGTCCCTGCTCTAAATAGTTTCCACCCAAATAAAGGTGACTACCTGATTCCCCAAACCAAGATTGTTCTGAATGCTATTTACTGCAGGGTGGATACTCAGTACTCATTAAAGCTCCAGACACTATGACACCTGTTCTACTCTGACCATGCTGTCATTTGTTCTACTTGTTGCTCCCAGGTGTTTCTTTCACCTTTCCCACCAATCTCAGCCTAAAGGCTTCTGGACAGGACCATCCATCCCTTATTCTGACTTTGTGACAGTTAATCTCTGTGCCGTAGAATGAAGATCCACTGAAGGCTTCAGACCAGCAACAGAGGATTTCACAAAAGACAAAAAGTTAAGGAAGAAAGAAAGACTTTATGGAGTGCATGAACGATAACTTCATGGATACATTTTTTTAGTGCGTCTTAATAATGTGATTAATGAAAAACCCTCATTTTGAGATGCAAATGAATACCAAAATTTAGAATTGAATTTAGTGTTTCTTAAACCAAATAACCCTATCACTACAGAAGTAATATTTTATAAATCTACTCTTTTAAAGGGACGAAAGATGAGAAGAAAACAAAAAAGAAGTAATAAAATACCCCCAAAAAGGAAGATGACTTTTATACCCCTATATTCTTTTGTTTTTAAGTTTCTTAAAGTTTTTTATTTTGTAAAAAAGTTTAGTTTTTGTTAATAAAATATAACAAAAATAATGAAAAACCAAGATAAAAAATATATATAATATGCTAAGTTAAACTTTATTTAAACATTGCCTTTCAAAATATCCAACTATATTTGTAATAAAGGCAGCATTTATTGCAGTAGAAAAAAATGGTACTAATTTTGCAATTCATTTTGGTGCATTAATAACAATCTGGTCCATCTCTTACTTAGAGTAACTTTATTAAGTCTATATATTTAAGTCTGTCTCTCTACAGTAAATCATTCTAGTTTATCATGTTATAGTATAGTTATGTTATGTATAGTTATACTGAAGACATTGTGTTGACTTCTATTCATTTTAAAAACTGCATTTATGTCTAAGCATGGGGTTTGGGCCCCATAAGAAGCAGTGTGTCATCACAAAGTAGTGTTTGTTAGAAAAAGGGGCCTTACAAGGTGAGAAATGTTAACACACACACACACACACACATAGAACTGGCAGCAAGCAGTGGCAATGCCAGCATGTCTGCTGTCTCTCATCCCCTCGACCTTATTGCTCTTGCCTGAACTACTCAGCACACACAGTGTAAGCCTTGGCGAGCAGCAGGTCCTGATAAGCCAGTTATTATTTCCTGGCCTCTGTTTGTTCAGCGCCATGTGCATGTCTCATCTCTTCATACAAATTCAACCCACAGGTAGAGTCATTAAGACCATAATTGCACCTAATTGGAGACTGATCTTACATTTGCACCCTAAAACAATTGTTCAGCTTTTCTTTGGATGTCAGTGTTTCACCTGCCTTAGACAGAAATTAAGTAACGTATTAGCTTGGAGAAACAAATTTTTGTTTTGGGGAAAAAAACACCCAAGTAAATGATGAGGAAAAAAACTATAAGATAAGAATAAAGTGTCAAGCAGTCACCAATTCTGTGTTGGTCATCTATGCTCTTCAATTTTAGCTTTAGATGTTTAGGGCACAATAACGGCACACAGAGAGAGGGTGCTCAGTGTTTTGCCAACTGCCATAAATGTGAAAGCTAATGGTGGAGCATATCTTACGATTTTGAAGTTGCTGGCAGACCGCAGCCAGCAGTTTATCAGCTTAATTCTCATTATAGTCCGCCATGGTTGTTGTTTTTCTTCCCGCTTGCCCGTATAAGAAAGCATTGATACCTGAATGTATCAATAACATTCAGGTCAGATAAAAGCGACCGAGTCGATCAAATTCAGGTCACATTTGAAAAGATCAGATATCGGATATCCAAGTGACCTGGGTTGCATAAAAAGAAAATCTGATTTGTGTTGTTCAGACTGTCATAAAAAGATCAGGTAAAGGTAGTATTAAGGCATAAAACAGAATTGGGTCACTTCAGGCTGCAGTGTGAACATAGCCTAAACAATTGTTTGATCAGCTGGAGAATGCTGTTCCTGCCAGACTGAACCAACACAACCACATTGGCAGATGTGTGGCAAAGGCTTGTTGAAGAGGCCCCTGTTTGTTGGATTAATACAAATTTAGTACATTTTGGCCACTCGTCCATCACCATCTCCAAATAAGAGTGAGTAGCGAATAAAATGTTTGGCTTTGGTAGAAAGTATTTGGCAAGTTTTTCATGGGTGTAGCCCATATACTCAACTGTGCTTCTCAACCTACAAATACATTGTTTTTAATATTTATTATGGTTTAGGTTCTGTCTTTAGGGAGAGATGAAAATGCTTATTTGAAAAAAAAAACTTGCAGAGATGTTGTTTTTTGTTGGTTTCTGTCTGATTCTTCAGTTACGCACTGCTTCGTTACAAACTCATCACTAGCTACTCTTAAATCAAAACTACAGTCTAAAAGAGAAAAACAAGACATAATTTGTCATTAAAAAGTTGTCCTTTATCTCTCAGATATTTCAGGTGAAGTGATTGGACACCAAAGATATCAATAGCCAAAAAAGTAAATTTTTAAAAATAAAATTGTTCTCTAACTCATCCATTTTAAGTGGATATACTGTAAACCTTCCATTCTGAACAGAAGTTCACAATCAGGAGCTATTCAAGATCAAAAGTTTATTTGATTTAATAACTGTCAAATGTTAAATAAGCTTCGAGTAAGCCTGAATAATTAAATGGATAAGGGGATTATAGCTGGTATATCTAATTATAGTACATAACTTTAATCTAAATGTAAATGTCACCACATTGAAGCTATTGTTAACTCATAACTTTAATCTTATTGTGGGGATTCAGAAACATTTGGATCATTTCCACAAAGTTAGAACAGTTGAATTAATTTCAGTAAGATCTGTTTAGTGGATTAGTGTCATCATTGCAAGTGTTTACACAGGTTTAACGCTGCATTTTAATACCATCGTTATTGATTCAGTCAAATAGTTAAAAGAAAACATTTTTATTGTGTGATAAAGGGCTTTTCTTCCCTTGTTTGTCAGTCTCAAAGGGATAAGGAAAAAAGTTTGTACTTAAAAGAACTAGGTCTTTATGAATCAGTGACCTGACCCACTCCTCTTTACCTGCAGTTGGCTAGCATGTTGCCATCGCTCAGTGATAGGTTGAATTATATGACTGAAAAATGGAGAAAGAAAAAATAAAAGGTGGCCACTCTGAAGTAAAAAAAAAAAAACACTCCCCCAAAACAATAACTTCCCATCCAGGGCAGGCATATTTGACTCTGCAGTGCCCCCCAATGCCGCTGGGCCTGGTCTGCAGCAGTAAAAATCAAAACTGATCAAAAGCTATTCCACCTAATACATCTCAAGTAGTTATATTTTTCAGCAGACTTTAGGACAATGTGCTGATTCTTTCCTGTAGGAGTTTAATGAAGAGGAATATCCAACTAAAACGTCCTTGGCAACCACTAAATGATAAATAAAATATTCTATTGTCATGAGCTGTGACAATAGAACTGTGATTATGTTGTCATAATAAGAAAAACCACTCAGGACTAAGAAGAAGGTTTTAAGGAGTTCATTTATTCTCAAGCTGTTCAGACAGTAGATGGCTGGAATGTATATGGTTTCTCTGCAACTTGCTAAATGAAAAAGTAGTTTGTCTATAAAGAGGGGGAAGCCTAATGTACATTTACATTAGTATATGCACATTAGGCTTTTGTTTCAAATGTACATATACATTTAAAACAATACATTGTAGAATTGTTTCATTTTTTAATTGTTCCATGGTTTTCTTTCTTTTTTTCAGGGAATAGAGAGTTGGGGGGACAGACAGTCAAATAGGACCGATTCTATTATGCTAATAAGGAATATCCCATGTCTGCATGATGTCTATATCTTACTCACTGCTTTTATTACCATTGGCTCATTAGCTCTTCTAATGGATGTACCTTCCAGCTGTTCTTTGCTACTGGTAATTAGATGATGATCTGTACCCAAAAAAATATTAATATGAATTCTGAGGGCAATGGGAGTTATTACAGAATGAGATAAGGCCATCTTCAAACACCCCGATTAAACTATAAAATAGCTAGAGGGCACTTTGGGAAGATGGGGCTCAAAATCTATGTTCAAATGCCAAAATCACTTCAGCAGCACGGTACCTTTTGTGCCTCTATTACTGTTGCATTTCTACTGCTATAAGATGGTATTTTGAAATCTCTCACTTTCCACCTACTCCTGTTGCATATCTGAATATTCATTGAATCTCTCCACCGTTATATTGATATAGTGAGTTGAGATATTCATAATCTGAAAATGGGTCTATTTATCTTTTCTGCAACTGTGCTGCACTGACTGTGAAACATCTGAAAAAGGGAGTCTAAAAATATACCACTACAGTAATTTCTGACACCTTCACATGTGCATATTTCTTGCATTTATAACCAGCCTTATTATAAAGCACAAAGAAATCACCATTCCTTTTTTCTTGTTTCTTGTATATGTATTAAACGGTAAATACATAGCACCTATTGTGTAAGAATACACCTGGATTGGTGTAAGAAATGACATAATTTTCTCCACCAATCCAGATAAGGTGCAAACACCATGTGTTAATAATGTCATCTGCACCAGAGATAATTTATTAGAAAAAACCCTCAGATATATTTACATCTTATAATATTTTGATGTGCTCTCCCTGCATGTTATGAAGAGATCTTCATTACTGGGACTATTTTTACTTAAATCACTGTATAGCACTTTTAAAAGCACTTTTTGCACTTTATTAACAAGCACTTTATTTAGCTCTGCACTTTAAGCATAGATTTGCACATAAATAACAATTTGCACACAAGAAGATTTATTTGTATTTATTGAGTATTTTAGTGATTAGCATGTAGCCTTTTGTTCTGGGCTCTGCACAGCTGCTCCTCATTGAGAAGTGAGGTGGTTGTTGCCTGTGAAGGGAGGATAATTGTTACTCAGAGCAATGAGCTGCTGGTGGGTAAAACTGAGCAAATGTTTGTGCATAATCTGTTAAGTGTGGAGTGCTAATATGAAGTGACTCACCTGTCTTTTCTGTGTCCCCTGTGAATTAAAGGTGGTTTGGTCTGTCACAGCTGGGACTATTTAAGGCTGAAGTTTGACCTGTGAAATGATTATTGATGCTGTGAGAAAAATAAACTGCTGTCCCACCTGATTCTGCCTCAACTGTTCATCCTCTGTAAAACCCAGCCGCAAAAGGTCACCTTGTTACACTGCATGAAACAGTCACCATGTTGATTTAATTAATCTCTCCTACTAAGCACTTCAGTAAAAAATCCTATTAGTTATTAAACTCTAACTGAAATACCACTGTTGAAAATGTTTACATTTCATCACATTACAATGTTCAAATTTCATGTAATAAATATTTCAAAAGGGTATTTTGCCTCAGACTCACTCCAGTATAATTTAACTGGGGGGCAATGGTTTACTTTGGGGGCAGAAGGGGGACAGTAAATGGGCTTTTAATTTAATATAAATACATAAGCAAACATTTAGCTTTCAAATAAAATACCCATGTTATGTGAAAAAAATAATGACATAAACTTTGAATAAAATGTTTGTGAAAAATAAAATAAAACGGTTGCAAAAAACTAAATCCAATGTTTCCAGTCTCTGAAGTCTATTTCTTTAAATGCAAAACCAATCTACTCAAGTAACAGTAGCAATAGTTCCTATATTACTAAAATAACAGTAAAATGTACAGTGCAGTAAAACTAGTCTTACAAAATGTTTTCCCCAAAAACGTTACTCAACTAAATGTAACCAGTACTGCACATCTCCAAACATAGATAATAACAAAATGAGGAGCCTAATTAGAGCATATGTTTCCTCTGCTGTCTATGGCTTGTGGTAAAGTGCAATACTTTTTTATGGCTTTCATTCAACAATCTTCTTTTTTCCACTCTTTCAAAATCCCAGATTGGTAAAGTGAATGGCAATTAATTGTTCTGTGAAGAATTTTGCCCATCTGACCTGTGATCCCCTGCAACTCCTCCAGAGTTACCACCTGGCATTCTTCTTCTTGCTCTCCTTGTCTGGCCTGCCAATGTAGAGGGGACTGATTTCTTGATAGTTTTGAAAATGGAAACAATACTGTTTCCATTTCCTTATGATGCATTGAATGGTGATTTGTGAGATTCCATGTTTGGAATAATGTTTATAATATTATATCATGCTGAGGCATGCACATAGGAAAAAAAAAATTGAACGTCTTTTCATCTAACTGAGTTACCATCTCTGTTTTCCATTTACTTCTGATTTTTGGAAACTGGGAGGGATCAGAACATAAAGTAAAATTGTAATGTGAGATGCTTTGCCGAGGAATTTTGTGAGGTAAAATAGAGCAATGGTTAAAAGTGTGTTGCCTATTTCTTCAAATTCTGGTAAATTACCATTTACTTGGAAGTCATTGAATGAAAGTGCTGTAACAAAAACTGAAGACAGGATCTGTCTACGCCAAAGCATTCTACAGTCAAATACGAGGCCATCTTTCCAACAACTGAAGCGAGGTCCAAACAATGATGCCAATCACAGCAGCTAATCAACAGCACAATAGCCAAAAAAGAAATGAATCAAGCTGTTTTAACTGGCCATTCAAAATCCAAACGTGATGGAAATATTGTGGGGGGTCATTGAGTGAGCTCTACAAAAGCAGATTAGTGCAACAGTCAGTGAACAATAATAAGATCAGAGGACAAAAATTCAATGATTCAATTCATCCCTCTATTGTGTAGTTCCACAAACAAGTCAATCCCGATACACGAATAATGAAGTTAACTGAATAAATCACCTCAATGAGCAAACTAAAGATTTTAATATAGCATTTTCTTAAACAAATTGTCATCTTTTCAGCTGACCACCACTGAAGAAAAAAAATTGTATTCAGTTCCTTAAAAACTGTGCTCTGAAATCCAGTTTTGTGCACCTGGAGATTACAAATTTAAAACCTATAGGTAAATTTTAGTCAATGAATTCCCCGAAGGTCATGGACACATTAAAACCTTTTGCAGGACCTTTTTTAAAGTGCAAAACAGTGATAACAAAAATTTTGTCCCGGGGAGGAGTGGAGCTGTGTAAAAATAGCTGCTCGGGTTGAGATCAAAAAGAATATTAATGAAAAGAAATATTAAGGGTCTCTGAGGGAAAATTAGGTCACTTCATACCAACATGTTTCATGGAATCTGATAGGAAAAAGCAGCCTCAAATATTGCTTTTAATTTTAAATGCTTTAGTTCCAAAAAGAAAAATAATTACTAATGTCTTCTTGATGTTTAAGTTCACAGAAAATCTCATTTATTACGACAGTGATGCTGAGAAATTGTTTTATCCATCAAAGGAAGATATTTCTTTTCAGCAAGAACTTAAATATTCTAACAAGACTGTCCTTAAACATGAACATGAGCATTACATTCTGCCACTCTGGCTCATATGGATAAATTTGAATTGATGGTTGAAGCTGCAGCCTGTGCCTGTGATTAGTCCAGGCGTGAGACCCTGATTGGACATCATTTGTCAGTCGGTGGCAAAGAAGCCAGTTAATGATTCGCTGATACCCATTCAGCGCTACACAGTGGTTATGAATTTAGAAGGAATTGAACAAATCGTTTTCTCACATGTTAATCAAACTTATTTATACAGCATATTCCACCAAGGCCCTTCTGCCAACTTTTCTTTTTGTGCAATACTTTTTATTTTTATTTGACATTCTTTACATATAGATAGACTTTAGGTTGGGCTGGACAGTGGCACATTTAGTAGCCTGAAAGTCCCGGGTTTGAATCCCGGCCCGGCGTCTTTTTGCATGGAGTTTGGATGTTCTCCCTGTGCATATGTGGGTTCTTTCCGGGTAGCACAATTTCAGATGTTTGGGTCTTAATGTTATTATGTTATCCAGTTTTATAGGGAAAAAAGCTTCCATGAATGCTCTTAGTCATTTGAAAACTAACTGTCTTAATAGCAATAAGTTGAAGAGGCTTTTTATATTAGTGGCCCCTGAAGTTAAGAACCCCACTGGGTATCTTGACATAGTTTGTTTAAGATCAATGTCAATACCCTTGGAAAACATATACATATTTATGCTTTACCATCATAAAGATACAAGTAGATAAAAACAATACATTGACAAATAAGATAAGAGATAAGATAAGATAAATCTTTATTGTCATTGTCACAAGAACAACGAAATTTAAAAAGTGCCATCAGTCAGTGCATATGCTTAAAAACAAAAAATAACTGTCTCACAATTCACACACAATGTAAGAAATAACAAATAACTGGTAAAAAAACCCCACAAAAACTAATAAATAAGAATAGCCACATTCTCACATACATCATTCATGATGATTAATGGTTGTTTTTGATTGCATTTATTGCATTGCAATAATGTGGTTTGTTTCATTTCTGCACTTTAATTTGATCGACTTAGTGGCCATGCTTTTAAACTCAGCCTGGTGTCAGGATCACAAGTCACTTCCACTGCTAAATTGTGTATTGAGAATATGTTTTATTTTTCTTTATTGTGTGCATGGGCCAATCTCAGCTAGGCTTATATTTGACTGCAGAATATATTGATTTACATAAGAGTTTAAGGTAAACTAAATAGCTATAAGATGCCCAGATCCTACAAACTTCAGTACATTTATAATGTAGCCCATTTTACAGAGAACAATCAACGTTCTTAACAAAGAAAGCCTTAATAGCATAACAAGACAACTTTAGATCAAAGCATAGTAAAAAAAGATAAAAAGATACATTTACATTAGTTTATGCAGACAATTAAAAGCAAATGCACAATAGTATTTAAAAAGATCTTAACAAAAACGCATTTATATGGGAATCTCCTGCACAACAATCCCAAACCATCACCCATCTGCCACTGTTGTTGATGTTTGGTGTGAGAGGTTGCTTCCACTGGAGAATATTCTTTCTCACTGCTAAATGATGGACTTAATTTTTGGGTTGAGCTGGCCGTAAAATCCTAGTAATAATTACTTCATGAAAGTAATTGCTTTTCTTGTTCTAAATTTCCATTGTGATAGCGCACAGAGCACAATTTAGATCAGGAAACTGTAAGCTGCTGTTTATCGATTAATTATTTGCATTAATGTAGCAGTAATTGGCAACTGTTGTCCTTCTTATATCCTATGGAAGCAGCAAGGTTGTACATGGCTTTTCCACTGACTGCAGTGGGATGTCTGGAAGCCCCTTTCCCCAGAGTAGTTGTGTAGCACAAATAGAACAACAACTTATCATAGTGCAAAAGTAACCAAAAAAGGTTGGACAGATGCTATTAAACTGTTTATGCCATTCACCCACACCCTTTGAGCCGAACTTACTCTTTAAAGGCACTGGGGGAAGTGCAAGCCTGCTGGATGAATTATGGATGATCTTACAGGACAAACACTGGGCCATAAAGCTGGTAGACCTGTGTAACATCGCTTACTCCATAAAAATTCACTTCCTGAACTAATTCCAGATTGTCCTTCATAAGCCAAACTTAAGGCCACAGTCTTCATATTGTGTTGAAGTCGAGTTTAAAAAGTCTTCTTGGAATCTTGCTATGCTTACTTTCATCCTCATTCCCAGGGTATTTAGCAAAGGTTCTCTGTAAAAGTCAACAGAATTAAAAAATGTGCTAGGTGCAGGAGAAATTGTGTAACATGTTAGAGGTTATTTGTATTGTCAACCACATTTTGTTTGCCTCTACCCATTAACAATGTAATATGAAATACGTTAAGGTCACCCAGACAAAGTGAGTTGTTTAATTTCTTTGCAAAAACCCGCAATGATAGTTGAACAGTTCATTTCAATAGCATTCACAACCTTTCCTTCAAGTTAAATCTTGAGAAAGATTTAACTTGTCACCCTTTGAAATGCATCCAATCACTGTGTTGCCATCAGCAAACTTGACATCTAGTTCCTTTTTAAACCTATGAAACAGCTCTATTAGTACTGGGATTAAACACACATAAAGTGTGTTTATTAATCAGGTGACATCTGAAGACATTTGGTGGCACTGTATTTTACTTAAGGGTGTCAGAGTAAGGATGCCGATATATGATTTTCTTTGAACTTTGTAGTTATGCACTATTTTGTTTTGTCCTATCACCTGAAAGCTCATGTGCTGGATACTCATTGAGTATTTGGGATTCCAAATTAGACTTTATTACTTTTTGGAGACTTTCACTAAGATTCTTGACTGCCTTCAGCTCACAGTTTATTTTTCATGCTTCTTTTGTTGTTCATTTTAATCATAAAATGTAACAAAATGATGGTATTTTTAACTAGCATCATGATTTTTGGCTCCTCCAACATTTTATATTTTATGCCAATGTCATTTTGTTGTTGTGTCATAAAGTGTGACATAAGTATGAAGTAAATAAACTTTTGAAGTGGTGAAAACATTGAATTCGTCAACCTGTTGACAAAGAAACAATAACGTAGTGCATTACAAGTAAAAGGAGAGTGGGCGCTACGGTGAATCTAGTGATTTTCAGGGTGATTAAAAAGCCATTAGTGGAACGACTCTCTCAGGAAATTCACAAGATTCTCATTCAACACCCAGTTTGGAACCAGGAGAGACTGTAGGGGAAAAACGATTAAAAAATGACTGTTATCAGATGAAGATATTATAACAAATTGCCCACGTGAGAATGCTCTTCCACAATCTCCTGACTATGAACTCAATCACTATCATTTGGAAAGATAGGTTTTCATTTCTCCTGGCATTTTCTCATCAAATAATGGGATCCTTACAAGTGCTTAATTTTTTTGACAGGAAATTTAAAGGATTAAAAATCACTAATTAAGTCATATGTCATCTGTCAGCGTCTACGACTGTGGCGTTAAACAAATATGATGGAGAAAACCAGCTGGTGGAGAATTTCCAAGAGGGCAAATGACCATTCTTTTATAAGCATATTTTTGAAGAAGAAGAAGAAGAAAACAAAAGAATTCTCACTGTGCAAAAACTATTACCAAACTCTGGGATCCCATTATTTTGGTGATATTGAGGAGTGCTCGCTGAGCTGCACACAGAGTCTGATTTTCTAATGTATATTTGTACTCTACATTGACCACAAACTCAGCTTCCATTTTAAATTATAATCATGATGTAAATCTATTTCCTTTCATGGCTTATTGGCTCCCATCATTCATTCCATACTCCATTATTTTGAAGAAGATTGCCTCTTTGTATTTGATGATAGGACCTCACCAGCTGATTTGTCCACCAGATTCAACAAAGGACTGTGAAGTTAGCCTGCAAAGATCAAATGATTTTTTAGCAGTTTCTTTCTTTAACTAAAAACACTGCTGGTTGAACAACCGACAAAGTCTTTTCTTTAATTGGTTTCTCTGTTTTGAATTACTTTTACAATGGTGTTAAAAGTACCCATGGACTTTGAACATTGCATGGCAATGCTTTGCCTCATGGATTCAAACTTTGCATTGCAGTAATAATCAATGTTCTGTTTAGAACTAAATGGCTTGCTGCTAAGACAAGCTTTTATTGACAAATTTATGAGAAACATCTACATAAGAACTTTTAGCTTTGTCTTATCTAACCAGAAAACCGTCTTCCATGTGACAACTCCTTGATTTCATTTGTTTTATCAGCTGTTGAGGTGACCTTAATAACAGAAGTTGCACTTCTAAATTTCAGACAACAATCTTGATATATTACCCTGGATATGATTTTGTTTAAATGGTTTTCCCCCTAAAATAAAAGGAGTTGGTCACGTACTGTAACCTCAGATTCTATTTTTATGATGTGCATACACCACTTCCATGATAATTTATGTTGTGATCATTTATTCTTACTCATGTCATCAAGAAAAGCAAACAAAACATCTACAAGAATGTACAATGCACAACAAAGATAAACACAGCGATGTGGTTCAGCTGAAAAAGTAAAAAGTCTTCCTCTAATCTTGTGCTGCATGGCCATACCTTTGTCACTGTCAAAATATATTTTCAAAAATGAACTTTTTTTTCTCCTACAAATACCTCTTTTTCCCAAACAGTGAGTGTCTTTTGTGAGCTGTCGGAGCTTTTTAGCTGGAGAAACTGTGACAAATGAAGTTCCTTAATGATTTCTATAATGTATTTTTGCCACGCGTATGTCACTGAACTGCTCTGAACATAAATTACTTGATAGTCAGATCAGCTGTGAGGACCTCACAGTGCAATATGCAACTGTTGCCTCTTACCTTGTTGGGCCGTGTCGAATATGATGCAGGGAAAGTTAGAACACTTGTGTTCTACAGCAACATACTACGAAAATTTCAATGAACTTCTTATGACTTTTAGAGTATATAACTAAAACTGACACTTCAACCAGTGTTTCACAAGTCTGGTCTGGAGGGCACAATGTCCCGCTGTCCTGACATTTGACTGCATTAGCTAAGCCATAGTTTTAATTCAGTTCAGTTTGATTCAATTCAATTCAGTTTAATTCAATTGAACTCAAATCAATAAATTCACTTGAATGGCAATTTAGGTACATTAATGTAGCACAAAAATAAACACAATCACTGAAAACATAACAATTAATATGCATAAAAACATAAAAGCAAAGAACAAACACACAATTGCCATGTATTGAATCAGTAATTTCATTAAGGAAAATCACAAATATGCACATATGTAAATAGTATCTGTGCATATATATATATATATATATATATATAACCTTTTACTTTTACTACTAAAAATGTAATTAGACATAAATCGCGCTTGCCAGTTCTTCTACATCTCATTAAAGAGGAAAATTTGCTGTTTAACTTTAATTCCTTGGTTTCTCTGGAGAAAGTTGAAGATGAAACATAGACATTCAACACAGCATTACCACCAAACCATTAAAGCGTGAGATTTCATATAAGGGTCACATTTTGGCTGCAGTGCAATTAGTTGTCTTAATGTTGCTGAAAGTTATATCAAATTTGGGTCTGATTTAAAAGAGAAAGTATCACCCAGCAACTGGTTGATGTGAAGACCTCCATGAAAAAAAAAGACCTTTGGACATTTGCTGATGTAAATCATAAAATGCTAAAAAGAAAAGGCGCCCTCAGTGGCTTTAGAGAAGCAGCGACTGATGAGGAGTTTGCTCCTCATCAGTCTTTCAAGGACAATAGGGCAATTTTTCAACAATTGGAAGTGCCATCATTATGTAAAGAGAAATAAATATTAAAAATGTAGGAAAACATTTAAAATAGTTGCTTGCCATGGATGTTCCAGAAAATTCACCCTAAGGTCAGAGCATGAAGTTTTCAGAGAAACTACAAATAATTCAAGAGCTTCATCCGGTGCCTGGTCAAAGGTTAAAGTTCATGACAGGGCAATAAGATAGATTTAATAAACATGACTTGTGTGAAAATGTTAAAGAAGAAAGTTCTTTCGCTCCAAAAACAATATGTCAGTATTACTTAGGTTTCATCTGAATGAACTACAACAATTCAATTTAGTTTAATTACACAGCACCAATTCACAAGAACTGTCTTCTAAACACATTTTACAGAACAAACAGATCCAATTTATGTGCCAAACATATAACTAGAGCAATCCAACAAAAAAGGTTCAATTTGAATACATTCTAATTTGAACTTAATGCATTTAATAGATGAAACCAAAGCAAAAATATTGGCCATATTATGTCCACCATCATGCTCTGGTAAAAAAAAAATCAAAAACATCCTGTCAGCACAAATACTAGTTATCAAAAGCATGGTTGCGGAAGGATGACGATTTGGACTTGGATTGGATCCACAGCACCTGAACTTCAGTAATTGAGTCGAGTACAGACTTCTCTGTATAGTAATGTATTATAGAGTCCATTTTGAAGCCACTGATAGGAGGGCAGAGCTGTAGAGCAAGTAAAATTATGAAAGCAATAAAGTAGAAGAGAAAAGTGGGCTACAGTTTTCATATTGTTGTGGAGGAGAGAGATGAAGTCACACAGAAATGTTTAGTGAGGATTATTGGTATTAAAGGTGATGCTACAGAAAATGGCGTGCACTTAATTTCTCCTATGAACATAGTGAGACACATTAACTTAGCAAATAATTTTGAAAGACCAGCTCACAAATACTGTGAACATGTGCTTTTATCAAAACCTAAACATTTTAAGCCAAAATAACTTTCTAAAAGAATTTTTTTTTATGCATTTGATCACTCTAAAAACAATCAATTGTCAAAAGGAAATTCTGGAAGACATTTGGTCACTGCTAAAAGCTTTGTGCACTATTGGAGATTATATGTAGCAATATGTAGTAATAAAAAAATAGCAGAGAAATCAACAATGCTCAGAAGAAGGGGACAGCATTAATGTAATAAACTACATGAAAACTTTTGGATTTCAGAAAATCCTTTAATCTTTCTATTTGACTAACTCATCATGCTCAGATTTTAAACCCTGTTTCTTCACTGCTGGTATTTTTCAGGCCGTCATTCTGACATACGTGTGCAACGACTCACCTTGGCTGTTAACAAGAGTGAATTCAGGTGTTCACTCCAGCATGCAATCAACTGTCTGATTTGACGCTGAGTCTCCATGATCATGTCAACAGCCACACGTATGACAAGTCGCATCATACACACGGATGCACCGACTCATTCACATGCGCACACACGTGTCACACAGAGAAGGATCCCGGTTGTAAAGCTGATGGGTGCCATCGGTGGGATAGATTGGTTCGCCATCAAGCCTTGTCACTGCTGTCATCTTAATTTTGGGCTTTGTGAAAACCACAAATTAAACTCGCATAGCCATACACCAACACGGGTACTCTTTTCTGTTCCACGCTCATCAGAATGGAAAATGAAACAAATCTCAAGCATGTTTTTTTTATAGTTTCTCCATTCCTGCAAATGGTTCTTTAGGGAAAATGATCTACAAGACAAAAAAACGTAGTCATTATCTCACTTTTACAAATGCTTCCCACTTATTTAATCAAGCATTCTGCTGTGAGATACATCCCTTGCTTCCTACTCAATCTAAAGCCCACGAGGGACCGTAGGCCTGGTAAGCCTCTTATTTAAATTGCCATCTTATCAGACAAAATATCGCCCAGACATGATTTAAAAAGAAGAGCAAGTGGTAATGAGTCTGGGTCAAGTGAAGTGTCTTTAAATTAGGCCCACCAGCATACAGCAACGTCTTTTTTCTGTTTCACCAACGTTTTCAGGATTCCCTAATGTAGGCGGCAGCTGTCAGAAACACTCCTCTGTAATACGCTAAGAGCACAGGCGCCACTGTGGAAAATTCGAAATGAATTAATGTAATTTAAACAAACGTTTAATTGCATTTTACTTGGGGCAGATTGGGTGGAGGAATGTCTGCTCAAAGTTGGTAAAAATATGTGTCACAAATTTAAATCTAATTTAATTTCACAGTAAACACAAGGATCGGCTTTATCAAACTCCTTTAGCACGTCTGTGCTTCATGCCCCCAATGATGCTGAAGATTCATATCTAATCACATCTATTCACCTTTATTCTGTTTACTTTGAAACTGCTGCGTGAGGATTTTGTGCATTTCTGCTATCTGTCAGTCTGTCCCTTACCAACACATTCACCGTTCAACGCCTCTCAATGCCTTCTGATTTGGGATATGCTCTAATCTCAAATCACTATCTTCAAAAGGCCATATGCCATGCTTCTCTTTTGGGCCTGCCTACGATTGCCTCCCGGTAAGCACTTTCCAGGGAGCTCTGTGGGGATTGCTCTGTTTGATCTGCCTTACCTGAACGACAATGGAGACGCAGGGAAGGATCCCCCTTGCGCTCTGATCTCTTCCGCATGCCGGCAGCACTCTCTGTCTCCAGTGGGCCTGGATGATGCCTTCTGAGAAATACAACCCTTTTTATTGCTGCTCAATTCCGGCCTTTTCAATTCCAATAGTTCAGTGAACCTAATCCAATTGGAACTTTGAGATGTCTGTGGGTACAGCAAAACACATCGAGGGATTCTCACAGGTTCGGCACTGTGGTCTTAAGACAACCTACATCATGATGAAACGCTGGAGTCATGGTTAGTTTTCTACAGCAGCTCTAGAAGTTTGTTCTGCTTTTAATTACCTGATCAAAACCTTTACTGCTTTTCCCACTTTCATATTATGTACACTTATGCACAAAACCTGTAAGAATTTTTACATTTTTATAGATTTATTTGAACACTTAATTTAAGTTGAACAAATAAATGAGATAAATTCAGTAATTATTAAAATAATAGTGCACAACACTGACTATATTATGGCTTTTCTTCAAGTGATCCGTAGCTTTAAATGATCTCTTTCTGACAGGATTTCAGATTGTTCACACTGTTTTTTTCTTTACCATTTCTGTTATCGCTGTGATTGCATTCTGTTGGAAAGTCCACTGATGACCATTGGCATTAGACTTTTCTTACAGTTCTGTTGTCAGAAGATTAATTCATGATGCAAGGATCACAACAAAGCAATATGCACATCCCAGCAATGTAGAAGATCTGTTATTTATAGAGCACACACTCCTCTTTCTAAGACAGGCGTCCAAAAGGTTGAAATATTTAAAAATGATCACCCAAATTATGGAACTCTTTAGTTTTTATTTTTTCAATTGAGGGAAAACGTATCAATTTGTTTTCAAAAGCAGCCTTGGTTTTTCAGCAGAAAGTGTTAACTTAAAGGAGCTTAACTTATTCAACCAATTCCAAATGGAAGTTTCTTCTACTTTGGAGTGAGTAGGAATGGGTGAAATGGATTTAAAAAATAAACGTATTTTCTATTGCTATTTGTTATATTATTCTGTAGTAATTATTGCAAACTCAAAACTTTTTTTGGCATTAGTTTGCATGGAACTGCATGTTACTGCAATCAAAGAACAGCTTACCAATTATTTAATGGGCTATGTCAGGACCCATGGGTATTACATTAAGTTGTGTAATTTTACCATAATGTAGCACACAACAACATTTAATCACATATTTTTTAAAATATTGTTTGAAAATTGCCTTATAAAAACAGCAATAACAATTCCAACAATACTTTTAATTTTTGGGCTTTGTAAACTTGTAGAGTTAATTGTTGTTACGATAAATCAACTGTAGAATAATGGTCCATTCATAGTTGTTACGGCCCCTGGCCTCTTGAGGCTGTGCAGGCTCTAGAGCAGGGGTGGGCAATCCTGGTCCTCGAGGGCCGGTGTCCTGCAACTATTAAATGTCTCCCTGGTTCAAAACACTTGAATTCAACAGCTGAATCACCTCCCAAGTGCAGTCAGGTTTTCCAGAGTCCTGCTAATGACCTCATTATGTGACTCAGGTGTGTTGAAGTAGAGATGCATCTAAAAGTTGCAGGAGACCGGCCCTCGAGGCCTGGAGTTGCCCACCCCTGCTCTAGAGGCTGCAGGAGAGCAGCCACCCCATTGGATCAGCAATGCCAATCAGATGTTGATGAGGCCCACCTGCACCATATAAAAGACATCTGAATTCATTCCTCCAGGGGAGCAGCTAGCAGGAAGAGGTTGTGTAAAGCTGACCCCCACCTTCTGTGTTTGGTGACTGTTTTTGGACAGTTTGAACAATTTTGTTCTTGCTTCTTTTGCTAAGTGGTGAATCTGCTTTAGATAAATCTTGAACAAGCTAGAGGCTTGTGTTTGGGAGGTTTTGGTGCTCCCTTTTGTCCTTTCTTTTTGGTTGTTTTGAGTTACTTTAGACTGAGTTACTTTAGATGTTTGAACATCTTATTTAATTTGCACTCAGTGATTTCTGCATTTGTTGGTCCTTTACTTTTGTTTAATTGGGTTAAGTTGTATTGTGTTTTGGTTCTGTGAAAACCTTCTTTTTGTAATAAATCATTTTTTCATTCCACTTTTTCTCTGGACACATTTTTATGTTACCGCCCCTGAACCCCTAGACCTTGGGGGGCGTAACAATAGTACTAAGAATTAGAATTAATGTTTTATTTTCAATTTGATTCTATAGTTACAGACAAGTGTCTAATAGTGTGAGTGATTCTGCATTGTTCGAAGCTGGATGTCAACGTTTCAAAAAGCAATCCAGATTAGATTAAAAGGGATTCAGTGTTAATGCATCTTTGATACACTGATAAAAGAGGCTTATTGAGTTTTAAAAAGAAACGCAAGGCCTTATGCTTAAACAGCTGAGCCTCTTATCAACCAGCAGTTTATTTATCTCTTTAAGTCGGACGATGGAGTGCAGTTATTCTTGATGAAGGTGTTAGGACCAGTTATTGACTCACAAAGCTTCTTAACTCCATTATTAATTTAATCTTTATACAATTGTTTTTTGTGTGAACGTGAAACAAGCCAGACAGTAAAATCCAAAGGTATTAAGTGTAATTGGAAAGTATCATTTGATTTAGCAGGCATAATATAATAAAGATGTAAAAAGGTAAGTGTACTCCGAACAAACACTTGCTGTACAAAACTACAATTTGTATAGTATAAAGATATTATAACCCTTACTGGGTATGTTTTATTTCAAAATAATAAAAATAATAATACAAGATTCAAATCGGTGTAAAGGTGTAAAACAGTTCTTTGGGAAAATTGTTACAATTGTTTTCCACATAATGACGCTAAGGTTTCTTGTAAAAATAATTTCCAGTTACAGCTTTGGTTGATTGATTGCAGACGAGAGATGCTTAATGATGCCAGGGATGAGTTCAAGTTCTTCATGTAAAAAACAGCTTTGTTGAACAAAAGATCTCCACAGAAGTTAATACCACCACTTCAGTAAGAATAAACTCATCTGAGCTTGTTTTGTGCAAAAAATGTTCCGTACATCACTCTTTTCACCACTTAGCACAGCTTTAAAATCTTGTAAAAGTCCTCCACCAGCCTTCTGCATGGAAAGAGGTTATTTCCCACAATTAACCTGTCTCCTTCAGCAGCAGCACTTCAAACAGACTACGATGAAACACAGCTCAGAGGATGAAGTTCACAATCCTCCTTCAAAAGTTATGTCCTCTTTGACACAAAATTTTCCACAAGAATAACATTCAACTTGTTCACGATGTTTAAAAGTGTACATATTGACTTATTAAAGTGGTCCTTGATCCTGAGGCAGTGAGGCATGAAGCTTTATGTTAGGAGATTACAACAAGAACTAGGACTTCATATCTCTGATGAGACCTGGAGGGGCTCAACGGTTATCTGGCCTATTCTCATTTAAGTGGAAGATGAAAGTAAGGGCTTGTCTTCGGTCATGCATCCCTTAGAGAAATCCTGCAGTGTGATGTTTAATAAAGCCTTAGAGTCTGGAGGGAATCACTCTGGTGCTATCTCTTATGGCCCAAAATTAGTCATTTTTGTTCAGAGAGCGGATCACAATGGCAACAGTTTCAGCTCATGTCCTTAAATTTTTCTAAAAACCAAATTTATTCCAATCCCCATCTCCAACAAGAACACTTCATATTCGAGGAACATGTTAACACTTCTCAAGCTCTTTGAACACAGTTAACAGCTATGGTATGCTGTTTTTTCTGCATATTTTCACGTTACATATAAAAAGGGAGAAACAATAAATTGAACTCCTGTTTATTTTGTTAGTTTGCTCTGGTACACAGAAATGGACTATCCTTATTTAATATTGCTGTTTTATTTTATTAGGGGCAGGAAGACAAGATGTCAACCAATACTCCAATATTATTAAAAAGGAGAAAAATAGAAAGGGAAAAAGGAACTGCAGTAAAAATGCAACTTGATGTTTTGTGGAAAAATCTGTATTGTTTCTTGAAAATTAACCTTGGATATACGTAGATAAGAGCAAACTGTGTCAGGGTAAGGAATCAACTCTTTTAATTTACCTGCAAAGAAGCCAAATTACAAAAGAAAGAGTGGTCAAATGTTTATATCTTATAATGTGGATAGAGTTGAATTTTAATTGTAAATTTTTTTTTTGCTTGAACTCCGTACTTGGCGTATTGTTTTCATCCTCAATTAGCTCTGCTTTAGTCTTGAAGTCAGCTTGGAAATAACAGGAAGGCGTGGATTACTACTGCAATAAGAAACATGTCAAAAATAATCTCAATGTGATCCTTCTGATAGCAGGAAGCACACACAAAGTGCAAGACACTGAACACAGCTTCAACCAAGAGCTGGTTTATGTTATATTATTTTATTGCCAAATTAAGGATGGAAATATTCATCACACTTAGTACTTTTTTTTCACAGTTTTACTTTGAATTAAACCTGTTTTTTTAAAATATTGTTTTCCTCCCTAAAATATTGAAACTGCAATCAGATCCAAGCTTAATTTGTTAAATCTCTTGTAAAAACCATCAATATGCAAGGCCATATGTTGAAAAATGAAATTCTAACAATTTTTTTTTTTCCCTGATTTTTGGAGCTTCTTAAATCTGTCCATTAAGCCCAATGAACTGCACCCTGCCCAACTTGCTAATTGCAGCTCTAAATAGTTGGCAGTTAAAAGTTTTCTATAGAAAATGAAAACTTAATGATTCATGATCTGTAGTTTAGGAACTCAGTGAGAGTTCACACATTTACTTAAGCTTCATTGACCCTTTGCTTCAGTATCTTTGTCTGAACTAATTTGCATTTATCAAGCAATTAGTACTGACCATCTCTATGTGTGGAAACCAATAAAGCATTAAAACTCGCTTAAAGAATTGTTCTATCTTTTTCATTTGAAAAGGTATATATTTTTTGAAAGTATATAGGTTCAAGTTAAAGCTCAACTCCCTCCCTTACATGTGGTGCAGGTATCACAAAAACCATAAACTGAATAGCCCAGAAATGATCAACCAGTGTAAGGGTTTTTAGAAAGCAGGCATTTGGGGAATAACTGGAAATATTTGGGGGGAGGAGGGGAAACATCAACTGAAGGTGTTTTTTCTTTCTCCACAGAATTGAACAGTATTTTAAAGAGAGACAGATCAACACATTTGAAATCAAATGTATTTAATTAGAAGTTAAAGATCTTAATTAAGAGGTAATTTGTGTTATTTTATACACATCTAACAATTAATATTTTGACCGCCCCCTTAATGACATGTTGGTTCTACTAGACCTGTAAAGGTGTGCTGTGGAATCTGATGCCAAGATATTAGGAGCTACTCTGGTAAGTCCTGTAAGTTGCACATTTTAGTTTCTGTGGATCAAACTTCTTTTTTCACCTCATCCCACATTTGAGCAACTAATTTCAGTATGAGGACCTCAATCCACCTCAACACCTTAACCTCTTTGTTCTGCTCCTAAGACCTTTCCTGGACCACTTTGGCATTGTGGCAGAATGTATTGTCCTTCTGAAAGAGCCCACAACCACCAGGGAATACGGTTTCCATGAAAAGGTTTAATATGGTTTCCATGAAAAGAATTACATAGTTACGATGCTTGGTAATTGGAATAGGTGTCACACTAGCTTAGACATGGATGGCATGACCCAAGGTTTCTTGGCAGAACTTTGCCCAGAGCCTCACATTGCCTCTGTCAGCTTGCCATAGTACCAAACGTTATTCTGGTTTGAGGTGTTCTTCAGATAAATGATGCACACAGAGTACATCCATGTGTAGTAAAAAAATAAATAACATGACCAGGCCAACTTCCTCCATGGTTCAATTCGGATTCTATATGGACCCATTTTATAAAATTTTCAGGAGTGAACTGGGGCTCAGCATGAGCGAACTCAGTGGTTTGTGCGCTTATATTCTGAAATCTTTCCATCAGAACGAATATTTCAGCAAGAACGTGTTGATAATGATGTTTCAAAACTTGAAAAAAATTTTTTAATTCATTAATTTATAAAGATTAAATGCCGGGCGACATGTCTGAAAAGAGCAATAACCATATACACAGATGTTGTGTGTCTCCTTTACTTCAAACATTAAATCCAAAAAGAGTTGCCAGTGTTTAATTGGGACCTTTGATGACAAATGCAGTAAAACCTTCTAACATATGTGATTCATCGGTAAAAAGACAGACTTTGCCCAGGGACACAGGCAGCTGTGTAATCCATTTAAAATGTATTTAATTAGTGTATTTTAATATTGTACTTAAATGTAAACTGTGCCCTGAAAATCATCATGAGAAAAATTGGGTCTGAATATCAATTTCATTTTCTCCTGTAATAATTGAAAGTAAATGGAAAATATGAAATTCTGATTAGTTTGGACAGACAGCTGACTGAAACAAAAAAATGTCTCACTAACAGGAGTGAAAGAAGCTCTAGTCAGGAGCTTTTTCTGCAGAACTGTTAATTAGAAGCAGGTCTCTGTTTTACACCAAGTGTGCACTCAGTACATAACACTGGGCATGAAAACTGAACTGAAAATGTGATAATGACCAGTAATTTGCATAAGGAACAACACCGGGAGGTTAAAATGGGGCTGACAGGAGAAACAGTTCTGCTGAAGTGCTTACACTACAATAACTGCTATACAGTTCAAAGTGGAAAGTGGAAAATGAAAAATGAATGGTCCTGGAGACATATTTTGAGACATAGTCTTTACTGCTTCAATTTTTGTGTTGCAAGTTTGCATTGACTTAATGTTCACAAATAATTTTTACATTACAGAAACCTATTTTGCATTGCTTTTTTTTTTTTTACCTTGCCACAGAAATAGATGTTAGCAAATGTTTAAGTGAAGCAGAAGACAGATAAGTGTAGAAGCCTTCTTATAGGCAGCTGACCAGCAGTACCAAACAATGAATGTGGAAGGGGTAGCACCGTTTCCAGTCTCTAGAGCACTTTGGCATCTTTTACAAAGACTTTCAGCTCTTGGAGTGGTATGAGTGAACGTTTTATACATTTTGAACTGTAACTTTTTAAATCCTTGTTACACCTTGGCCCAACCACAAGTAGAAATTATGTAAAAGTCAAAACTTATTCACAGCTCAGACTTTAGAAATATTATAATTTATCCTCTAAGCAAAATGTCAGCTACAAAATTTATCCTGGGGCAAAAAGCAACTGTCTTTAGTTGCTGCAAATATGATAATACCATGTAATCCACATATATAAATTATCTTAAAACCCCTTGGCTAATATTTGATTTTTCTTTCCTGAACAAGTATTTTCTGTTTGGTCTCACTGAGGCACAGTTATTCCACATATATTTAAGAGCTTAAATGATGGAACACAAAGTCTCAATTTGTCTGACTCCCAAATTTACAACCATGTTCAGTCAAACACTCAAGGAAAGGTTTTTGATTGCAGTTTCAGCAGACAGACAACATAAAAGCAGCTGGGATATTTCAGGATGGTAATTATTCCCAGGCAGTTCTAAACTGCAGTTCTAATGGTGGCTGAAGTTTCACTTGGCTACACTTTCAATTAATTGCCGAAATACATATGCTAAGACGCAACTTGGCCTGACTAAAACGAAGATCTTTGCTTAAAAAAATATGAGGAAATGTATAGCTGATGCTTTTCTGAAAATTACGGAATTTCTCAGTAAGCATTTAATTTGTCTTTGGAGCACATGTTTGGAGCGTCTCTAATTGCCCCGCCTTGATTGCTTTGCAAAGTGACAAGATCACAAAGCTGAAACTTACTGTATGACTTGAATTCAGTTGCATTTTGTACCACAGTGAAAATTTGGTGGTTACATTCACACAAGATATAATATTATGCAAATGTTAAATGAAAAAAAAAACCCAAGAAGGGTGAAAAGTTCTGGTCCAAGTTATGAGAAGGTCGTGACTGAGGGCATGCAGGAGATTGGATAGGTTCGAGGCAGTGAAAATAAACTCAACAGATCATATCGCCTGTGCATTGTCTTGTCTTCCATTGTGATAGGGCAAAATCACGTTGGGCATAAACACAGTGTGAATTTTTAAGAGGTGCCTCTCCTTATTTTTATTCCATCTTATTTCACCTCAACTCAAAATGACCTTCTCTAATCTTCAGAGGTGAATATTGCCATTTTCCCAAAACTTGAATATGAAAGAAGAATGTGAGACCCACCAGGGGAGTTGAAACACAGGTGTTGAATATTACAGTATGTGCATTCCATTAGCATCTGGCAGTTTGAAGGATGTCGACGAAAATATTTAAGCAGCACAGGTCCCTGCACCTTGTTCTGAATAGCAAAGGCAACTTGGGTCGGAAACAGATTGCACACATAAGGAAATGGACATAACACGTCTGTATGACTGTGAAACCAATCAATGAATATTTCACACAAATACCCGAAAACATTATTAGCAGAGATCAGATTTTTCTTTTGCTAGTTTCTTTTAACAGCCCAGACATCTAACACATGAGTACTGTTGTTTCTCTACTGAAACTTGAAGCCAGAAGAAGGCGCAGCACAACAAAAGAAAACGTGCAGAAATGACATAGACCCTCACTTAGAAATATGTCAATGAACAACCACTGTATATATAAATCATCTAGAAATGAACAGATGTTTCCTGTTCATTTCTAGATGAACAGGAATTCATAGAATTCCTGTATATATTGTATGATTTAAGCCAAACACTTTTGGATAACCTTACACAAGCTGGAATTTTTGGTTCTTTCATTCTGAGAAAATTGGTTTAACTAAGTTATGTTTATAAGTTGCCTGGCTTGCAACTTTTTTTTTTTTTAGCTTTGCTTTAGGATGGAGTTTTCAGGCTTTGCAAGCTCTCCTCCAAATGCAACAACGGTCACATTGTTAAGACTTCAATGTTAGTTTCATCAGACCACAGAGCATGTATTCAGCTTGCCAGTAATACAGGAGATGCCTCTAAGTATTAAGGTTGAAGTTTGTCATTGAGTGCATTTGAAATTTGTAACCGCGGATTTTATGTTGTATTTGAGGTAATGGGTTCCTGCTCTAGCCTTGGCCCTTTATAACCAATGTTTTTACCAGCTTCAGCCAAGCATCTTCACAAGATCTTTTGATTTTGTTCTGAGACTGATATGCAGATTTCACATTGTAGTTTAATATATGTTTTAAACAGATTCAGGAAAGATGGCACCTTTAAACGTCTAGGATTTTTTTCCCCAAGAATTAACTAAATACGTGGAGGTCCATCCTTCCCTTCCTGACACTTTGACTGATTTATTTAAATTTTCCTTGATCGAGTCATCATCTGGGTATCACCGAATTATTTAAAGCTTGCGATATTAGTATTTGACTGTGGGAAAAAATTATGTATATAAAAATCTGTATGCTGGAAGCATTTATTGTGTCATTGTGCTTCTTTACATTTGCTAATGTATAGTGTGTCATACATTATTTTCCTCTTGGAAGCAAAGGCAAAATAAATCATTAACATTGGTGTTGCTAAGAATCCTTTCTTAATAACTGGTTAGCGAGAACCACTGTAGCAAAAACTTGTTTAGTAGTTCTTAAGTAAGCAAGGCTGAGGATAAAAAAAGAACAAAGGTTTTTTTTAGATAAAAAGTGGCACTAGCAGCAGGAAGAAGGGAGAAGTTACTTGTACTCAAATGTTGGATGAGAAAAAAAATAATAATTTCAATATGATAGATATGTAATGACTACATGACAGCTTCACTGAATAAATAACATTTCCATATATCTATTAGAACATACAGTTTGGTGAAAAGAAAATCTGAAACAGAACTCATATGAGGCTACTGACTGTGCTCATTAGGGTGGGTATTGAGCTTTTCTTTGACTTTCAGTTCAAGCGCTAACCCGCTTCGCACTTTCTGAACACATCTTGTTAGAATCGTTTCAGAAATGAGGCTCCTGCGCAGGCTGCTCCCATTTTCATCTCTGCCTAGAGCAATATACAGAATATGTACTTTGCTCTCTTGCATAGGCATTTTTGTTTTCATCTTCCAGAACACATATTTTTGTTGACATTGTTGTTCTGAGCAATGAAATTGCACTGTTCTTCTTAGCCTACCATTGTAAATATTTGTCTTGGTGCAAAAAACAGTATCTTTGAAAAGACATGCACGGCTTACAAGAAAGTGCTGTGTTTGACAAGTGCAGTAAAAAAGAAAATTGTAATCTGAAAATCTGAAAATAAAACGTACTTTATTCTGTCACTGGTATGTATCTGAATAATATAGTTCAACATTTGAAACAGCAAAACAGGTGGAGGTATTTCTTCTTGTGACATTTATTGGTTTCATTTTTACTGCATTTATTGCAGCACAGTAGTAGTGAAAAAAATCCCCACTGTAAATGGATGTTGGAAAAACAAGAACTTGAAGATTGAGAATCAATATTTAATGAAGATGCATATTTTGGTAAAATTTGATTTTACTGGGTTGTTTCATTTATAGTCAAATTGTTTGTACCCCTGGCAGAATTAGCTTTTAAAAAAGCGTTTTAATTTTACCAACATATTTCTCCTCACTGCCTCCACGACATTCTGTCAGCTCTATGTTCGTGCTTCTTTCTCATTAGAAATTCAGATTCTGGCTGACATTTCTCTTTAAAAAAACAAACTGAACTTTATCTCTGATGATACTGAGTTGACGTCTTACTGTCAGTGCACATCATGTAGAGCTGGAATGTTACCAACACAGGGGGCCTGGTGCCCATCTCCAGCTGTCGCTTGTGGAGAGGCAGAGTAACCTCTGTACAGTCTCACACAGGGCTACACAGTGACACACAGGAGAAACAATACTTATACCCAAGGGCAGTTTACAATGACTAATTAATCTACCAGTCATGTTTTGGATGGGAGCAAGCTGGACCACATGGAGAGAATATATGAATCCACGGCGAAAAAGGCAAACTCCTTAACGAAAATCTCCAGACCTGAATTTAACTCAGGATCTTCTCAATCCATTACAAAATGCTAATATGAGAGAATTAGCATTTTGTATTTTCTCATGTTATCTTTGACTTATATTGAAATGCATTCGATCTGAAAGTGTTTAAAGGGATCCAAACTTTTTACAACACTATATAGTTCTGCCCCCAATTATTTGCCAGTCTTTCTCCTTTCTCTTTTTGTAAGTTGTTTCCACTCCCATCTCTTCTTAAGCTCACTAGCGAGGGGATCAAGGTAGACATTCTACTAAGAAGTAGTAGACACTAATTAAAATGACAGTTTGACTCCGTATCGGGTTGCTATCTTTGGGCGAAGCACTGAAGAGGGAGACCTCTTTTCACACAGTGGAAATATAATTTCATGGCTTGTTAGATACTAAACTCAAGAAGTAAACAGAGAGGTGTAAGAGCTCATGTCTAATGGGGGCATAGTCTGACCACAGCACCACTCCTGCAGTGGCCTTTCCAGTCCTTGAACGTGAGTCGTCTCTGGCTTGATGGCTTTCTGCCTGAGCTTTAAGAGTGTAAACACACAGAGTAGAGAGAACTTCTGACAGACACTTGAAAAAAATAACCATTCTCATAGAGCATGTTAGAATTATGGGTTTTTGGAATGTGAGAGAGATGTGATTTACGTCTACAAACCATTATTAATATTTACTACAGCACTATTTGTGAAGAAAATATACTCATATATAATATATATATATGTACATTTCAATTTGGGTATTTTAATCTTTCACTAAAATAATTATAGCTCTCTAACTGGCATTTTTGAATAGAATAAACCCATCATTCGATGTTTTTTTATCATTACCAAAATGCTTATTTTTACTGCACTACAATGGGTATGTCAACACTGCTGCAGCACATGCCATTCTTTGTCTGGTTCAACTTACTAAACCAGAGATACGGGGTGATGCATACTCGCTGGATTTACAGATATTGGTTCAACCTGAAAATCTGGCGCCCTTGTAAAAAATTCAGCGAGTCTGTGGAAATGGAATGTGAGTTAAGAACAAATTCAGAGCCAATAATGAGCCTCTGAAGACATCAAAAGTCAGAGAAAACACAGAAAAACCCATGAAAAATTTATCAGCGTTTCATCATGCAGGCTTTCCATCAAAATGGGAAAATTAATCATCAAGAAGTTTATGTCTGTTATGTTGGACTATGTTACCAAGCGGAGAGAAAGAACTTAATAATTTACGCTGCCAAGCTTTGTTGAAGCTTTCACTTATTCTCTTAGGAAAGGACCACATGCATTCCATATGAGAACCTCAGCAAACCAACGTAAATATATATTTGAGCAAAAATACGTGACTAGTGAAATCAGATATGAATCGCCATCTTTTACCACTAATGGGAAAATATTAGATATTATTTGTTTTTTATAGAAAATCCAAAAAGATTGACATTTGTTAAGCTAAAAAAAATATAGAGAAAAAATACTTACTATACTGTATGTGTAGAGCCTTAGTCCTTCAACTACACTACAGAGAGAATGAAGTAGGATAGATTTGGTCTTTGAAATACCAATAACACTGCATGAGAATTCACACCTATAGACACCACCATGAAATCAGTTTTATTTTGGTCATATATTACTCTTATTAATGTGCCCTTAATCAATTTTAAAACAATGTTGCTTACTTTTTTTAAGCAACATTAAACTGGTGTTCAGTTTGTTGTGGTATGCAATTTTCTCTTAGATGGAATTAAAAAATAGTGCATTGTTTGTTTAAATATAAACAAAAACAAAAAATAGTAAATGTTTAGGTAGTAACAAGCAGTCTTTTTTTTTAAAGTGCAGAAGTCCCTCCTGCAAAAAAAAACAACAACAAAAAACTGCACAGCACTCCTGTGCTACACAGTTTTAAAGAAAGTTCTGAAATTTTTTTTGAGTATTTAGCAAATACAAATAGACAAAAGAAGAAAGGTCTAGTCTGATTTAAGATCAAATGGCGCTAAAAACGTTTGGTTCTTGTTTTAAAAAGTATGCAAATATATATACATGCTGCTGACAGTTTCTTACGCCTCTGATTGTTCTTTTTCTTTCCGTGCATATGTTAGTTCTCTAAGGTTACTCTGCTCCCACAATACAATCAGAGACGTTTCATCTTCCGGCTTCTATTTTCTTCGTAAGAATGAACTAAGTGCAGCACCTAGTTTGGGTGAATTTTCTCATTTCAACCATGAACAGAATGAAAATTGCCAGAGGCTATGTTTTCTGAGACTGGTTTTGTAAAGGTAATCATGAATTCTGAGTCCATGCTTTTGCTACAGTCTTTCATGGATTTAGTTTTCAGTTTGATTCGTTGTAATTTTTGTGAGTGAGCGCATCTGTGAACAGCTTGCCTGTTTAGCAGATATCATGTTAGCTCTTTTCCTGTTTCTTGGGAGGAACTTCATCCCAATTTCACATCTGTGTTTCCTGCGTCGAAGCTCCTGTGTTTATCTTTGGCTGAGCAGCATTTTAGTCTTTTGTCAAGAATCTGCTGGATTTGCAGGCAAGATTTGGGTCCTTAACCGAGGATAAGACAACATATCTCTGAACTCAAAATGTGACACAAGGTGATGAAAAATAAATTTAAGATTTGACAAATTGCTACTAAAGATGATCTTGTTATTTAGAGTGAAAATGAGTGGATTCAAGAGGCTTTCTTACTTTTGTCTCACAGCTCTCCATCTCTTGCTCTTCTCTTTCTGCCCTCCGTGCTGCAACCCTGGACACTCAGCCAACTTTGACCCTGCGTGGGGAGAACTGGGAAAAATCAGGCAGTGCAAATGGACATGCTGCCATTAACTGTGACCAGGCAACCCTCACAATAATCCAATGAGACAGCTGTTTAATTGCACTAACCTTAAGCCATTCTTCTTCCTCAATGACTACCAAGAAGCCATTTTAACCTCATTAATAGCAGGAAGAAAGTGATAGAAGGGAAGTTGTAATGATTAGATTTTTCATACTTATTTGTGCTTTTCTTTTCTTTTTAGTTGTACTTATTGAAAAAGAAAGTCATCAATTAACATAATAAGAGACAGTTGTATTTATAATTTACTTGTGGGGAAAAAAATAAAAAAATAGAATGATTCCCACTTTCAGAGAGTATGAGATTGTTGGATATTTTAGAACAAGAGTTAAGGATCAACTCCATGCCCTGAAGAAAAACAGTGTACAGTCAAGAGGTCATAAAAAGCAAAAAAGGTGGCTGGGTCAAAGCATCATCTCTTTGACCTTTTTTTGACAGAATGGATGACCTACAGTTCACAGCTATTCGTACAAAAAAGGAAAATAGCAAATCATCATTCAGGATCCAATTTTCTTCCTTTTAGACATAATGGTGCCCACAAGGTCAAATTGTTCCCATATACTAAAGGAGAAATTGAATTGCTTTTGCTTGTCAGTATTAGGAAACCTTAAGGTTCAGCAAACTGATATCACCTTACTGTACTATTAACAATTGAAACTGCTGCTTACAGAGGAGCAAAAAATAAAAGAAATCCAAACTCAAAAAGCTGATCATGCATGCTCTGATAATGCTGTGAGCAGATAAATTGTTTCAACCACACCAGCAACCACCCTTAGCTCTTATGTATGTATGTTAAACAGAATAGTGTTACAGCATTACCCTCAATTATTTAATGCTATGAAAAGGTATTTAAACCCTCACAATATTTTTTTTTTCAGTTTTTACCTGTTTGTCACATGCACATGGTTTAGATTATCAGTCAAAATTAAATTTCAGACTAAAATAGCAAATAAAAAAGCTGTTTTTTTCAGTTAACAAGAGGGGAAAAAAACTAAATCAGCAAGATCCATGTGAAAAAGTAATTATTCTTAAATCATGAATTCAATGTGATTTGAAAACAAAAAAAATTAAGTAAAAAGTTAAGCCAAAAAATTCCAAGAAACAACAAATCATGTTCTAATCAATATGAAACATTCATATAGCGATTCACACAGACATATATAACAGAAATTTGGACCAAACTGTTCAATTTTGTCAAGCTATGCATCCATTAATTAGCTGTAATGTACAGTAAGCAATGATGTTGCTTTTAAAAACCAGGAGCTTTCTTGAGCTTACTGAAACAGGAATAGTTTTCTTATTGCAGTTTTGCAAACTAAAAAGTGATTGTTGCTACAGGGGTTACCTTGGCTTCTACTAATTGTGGCTAGCAGGTAATGAGAGTGGCTGGAGACCATTTAGCAGGCTGGCTGTGGCTGTCTGAGAGGATTGCATGTGTAAGTCAACAGTGAGTGGAGCTATGTTGCAAGTTGGAGAGCAGTTTGCACAAGAGTATAGGGGAGGTGAGAATGGGAGCCAGAGCTGAGCAGGAACAAAAGGTTGAATCTGGGCAAGTCGGAGAGGTTGCAGACTCAGGAAAGCATTAAACCAGAAGCTCAGGGAGACAAGGAATTACTCTGGAGGTCAAAAACACAAGGACAGATTTAACTAAGGTTAGATGGCATTTCTACAAAGTAGCTGAATTGAACAATCTTTCACAAAGGAAAGAGAGCAGAGTTGGGGTTTATAAACGATAGACTTAACCAATGTACGCCTTTTGCTTGTGCAAATCAATTTGTTGCAGAGATGGCAACTGACTTTTCTTTTTCCTACAGAGACGCACGCACACAAACACAACCGAGGTCCCCTGCTTGAACGCAAGGGTTCAAGCAGGGGACCTACAACAAGAATGCACATGGGAAGAGAGACCAGAGGAAACTGTAGGAATGTGAATAAAGCACAGCCAAGGACACAGCAGGAAATCACCTGAAGTACACAACATTACATTTGCTGGGTAGAGCAGTTCATTAGTTCTGCAAGTACAGTACAGTCACAATGGCCTTGTGCACATGCCCACTTGTTTTTAAATACTAGTTTTCTCTTTCCTTCAGAGGTTGAGTTTTTAGCATATATCTGCAACTTAATTATTTTTCTCTAAACACTACGCTTGCATGAAATGTCTATTTGACATCTAAATCTGTCTTCCTTCTTTTTATTTGTGCAAAATATATATTTAAATTAGGCTGGTGCTGTTCTGTTCACAACTGCTGTCTCCTAAACAGGAGTCTCTCAAGCACATGCAATTTATTGCTAATTATATTGTGACAAACAAAACATGTGTTTAGAAGTGAACGGCATCCTAGCTTTGTCAAATGAGTTCACTTCGAAACTAAGTTGTGCAGCATACTTTACCACTGACTCTGAATCAGCCCCAGACCCAGCGTTGTCTAATTAGCTAATTACTTTACTAATGCTGAAAAATGCAACATTCAAACTTGAACTGTAACCGTGACAGAAAAATTCAGCAAGAGCAGAAATATGGCTAATATAAATTTTGTCCCCTTTTATGGCACGTCGCAGATCAAACCCCTTGTTTACTGGTTACACAGCACAGATGGCGTGGACGCATGAGGGTCAGCGAGTGAAATAAATATCTGTCTCTTTTATAAATTAACGAAAATTAGTGGCATTTTCCGCCTCAACAGAAAATTATGTAGATTTATTTTCCTCATGCTAATTACCCAGGAACAGTCCTCACTTGTCACTCCAAGTTGGCCATTTCATTAAACTCGCTGGCAAACTCAAGTTCATGTTATAGATATTATTCTTTAAAAAGGAGTTTCTTGATTAAGCAACTTTAAAAATCAGCTGCACTCCTAGTTTAGCTGCCTTGTTTCGCCAAGTGTTTTTTGCTAAGTGCATAGTTTTGTCAAATGGCTGAATCACCTGCTCGGTTTGCAGCCAAGTTCTCCAGAGTCCTGCTAATGACCTCATTATTTGACTCAGGTGTATTAAAGCAGAAACACATCTAAAAGCTGCAAGACAAAGGCCCTGGTGGCCTGGATTTGAAGACCTCTGATATAAGGGATGACCTCACTACCAGTGCTTGATTTGTAAATCAAACGATACCAGAACACAAAGGGCTAACTGGGGTCAACACCGACACTGGACACACACAAAACACCATGCCTAGGCGTTCAAATGTCAAAATATTAAGCTGATTCATGTTTCTTGATTACTTGCTCCACTGTGGTCAGGTGCGTGTTATCTATTTCTCTGCTCCGCACTTTGCTGCGTCGAACAACAAATGCTGCTCTAACTTTCCGGCCACACTTAGAAAAATGTGGTCAGGCTATTCATCACTACTGGTCTTGAGCTTGTGCCCCAGAACGACAGTGTGATCAGCTTGGCACTCACCCACACCACTCGCATCTGCTCCAGTATTTCCGTTGCCACTGCCTTCATGTTATTCAATTCTCTGTTGTTTAATTGTACAATGAAAAGTCTGCTTATACAAAAAAAAAAAATGTAAATTGGACTTCCTTTTGACATTTTGATTGCTATTTGAAAAACTGGCACCATTAGATTGATGCATGATTCTCTTTATATAATGAGCTTACCCATCAGGCATTTCTCTTTTCATCGTAATTTATAAAAAATTTATTGATAAACCCCATACATTAAAACTGATTTGCAATTTAATTGTGTGGTGGTGGAAATTCTTACTTGAAGGAACAGATCTTACGTGATACCAAGAAACTTTTGAGTGGCTGTTATATTTAAAATTAATGTTTTATGTAATTATTTGGAGATTGCAGATCTGCAATCCAAAAACAACATTTTATGTTCACCAAGCAAAAAAGATTTTAAAAAAAGACTAGCCCATCAGCTGAGGAATATTAAAGTTCACATTCAGGTGAAACAAAAAAAGCCATCGCTGATGGCAAGAGTGGCAGAATTGTTATTTACCTTTCCTCTACTGAAATCAGCCACTAAGGGAGTTTATAGCTACGAAGCTGTTGAGGGGTAATTTTTGAATAGGAAAATGTTATCAGCTATGAAAGGACATCACTGGGATTTATTGCTCACTGCGGACCTGGTTGTGGAATTTCATCCTGTCATAAAGCTAATATCATCAACGCCATTCATGCAATAGCAAAGAAATACTGGAGCTTCAAGTTTTTCCTTTAAGAATATTCTCCAGAGTATGGTTATTTCCCCTTTCTCACTGAAGTAAGATGGAAGGAAAAATGCAAAGGTTTCTCTCTCTGCTCGGTGACATTAGGATTTTCATGGAAACTACGTTACAGAGCAGAGTTATGCTGAGCAGCTGTTGAATCTAGCTGTCCTGGGAGATGAGTATGAAAAAAATTAACAACCAGGATTTTCAGCACTTTCCTGTAGTTGGAAAGATGGTGGAAAGCCAGTTAGTTAGGAGAGGAGATGTCAAACTGATCATGGGACTTTTAAGAAACTGGAACCCTGCGTGACATTTCTGGGTAATCCCTTCCTGGTTGTGGACAGTGAGTTGTCAGAACTTTTCTGTGTTGATACTGTGGTAATGGAGGTCATGAACCTCCAAAATGATGCCCAGCTAAAGTCCCAGCCGCATTCCCATTTTCTGGGGTTTGGTAGAGCTGGACAGTTCAGACATGTCTGTCTGAATCTACCTTTTCTGACATAAATGTAATCAATCAAAGTGCAGCAACAGACTGACGAATTGGCATTAAAATGACTTCTGCATGCATGTGGGCTGAATTTATGTGGGCAGTTCAAGTCTACAAATAAAAACTAGTAAACATGTAGAATTGAAAAAATATACAGTATGTATAGGTTGAAGAACTAAAAAGCTAAACTGTGTCAATTGTGTGGAGGTTTTATAATGAACATTGGAGAAGATCAAACTTTTATATGTGAGTTGTCTGCTTGAAATGGTTTTTATTTTGTTCAAGCAGAAGATAATAGGTGGGAGACTCTATGAAAACAGCATTTAAATCCAAGGACTCTCCACATGTAAATGATCCTTATCTATGTCCAGTGTTTTAAAGTAATTTCAGTTTTTTGTTTAGTTTTTTCTGTTTGTTTTTTATCCTCATAGAAGCTATAAATGTGATCCTGATTAGCTGTGACACCTTCCTAGAGGGGACGGAACTACTGCAGCCAATAACTTCAAGTTCTCTCTCTATAGTTGATATACTTTATCCTGTCTTTCTGGGTTCAACCCTGTAGGTCTTTTATACAAAACAATTGAAGGAGCTTTTGCTGCAACTAATATCTACTTTCTTTTTCATCCCTATCCTCTTACTGCAGGTAATTACGGTGCAGCAGCGGTCAGTAAAAGGCGAGCAGACCACTCCAGGGAAAGCTGTATGATCCATTAGCTGAGCCCAGTGCTCGACGGCCCATTCCTCATCCCCATTTGTCTCTCCCTTAAAACCCATCTGCTGGCCCAGTCCGCTCTGCTTCACACATCTCCTCCTACCTCCGCTCCATCAAATATACAGATTTAAGCAAAGGTGGAAAAACATGTTTCTTGAAAATTCCTCTTTGCTCTTTTGCATTCCCAAATTGCAGTGCACCCTGATTGCAGACTGTTAGCTTACTACCTCAGACAATCACCTGTGGAAAAAAAAAAAAAATCAACAGATTAAATCAAAAATAATATTTTTTGGAATGTAACCACCAAATAACTCAACTGTGATGTAATCTCTTGCCAAAATGTTTTATTTTATGTCTATGCCTTATACTCGTGTTTGAAAATAATTCCATCAGAGTTGAGAGAAGTTGATTTTGTTGGCGAAGAAAACATATTACATCATTTGCAAACAGATCTGTCTCATATTTTTCATTTTCACTTTGACCCCTCTGATATTTGTATTCTGTTGAATTGAAGGAGCCATGGGTTCAATATATAACCCAATAGAGTGGGCAGTGAACAGCAGACCTGTGTTTATTTCTGTAATTTAATCTTCTCAAGCAAACATCCACTTATCTTGAATCATCAGCAAGATCCCATGTATGGTGTCTTGATACACTGTATTGATTCCTTATGAAACCCAAAACTCTTATACTTTATCCCCAGTTATGGCTTCTCTACACTGGATGAACATCAGACAGAATATTGAATATTAAGATGTCAGAGGGCTCACAGTTAAATCAGACTAAAGAAAAATGTTTCTCTTTATTCCAGCATTTTTCTTAAAGCAGGACTGGCCCAATTAGCTTTGTGCAAGAGCTACAACCTGATCACAACCCCGCCTAAATAGATGGCTGCACTTCAGGTCATTTAGAAAAGGCCTGTTGGTATTGCGAATTAAATCTGATGGTTGTCAGAAGCAATAAAATATTGCTTCTTCTCTTGGTTCAACCAAAACGCTGCATCTGAAGTAGACAATCCTTGCTCTCCATTTCAATAAATAAATGCTACACCCTCAGGCCTGTTGCATAAACAAACGGTAGGCGTTGGGCTCCATGGTAGTGTACTGAGTGGCCCGAGGAAAGACGTGCTGGAGTGTTTTGCAGTTTGAAGGCAAGTGTGTGTCTGCCACTAAACAGAACATGGAAAGTGCTTACAGGGTTTTATAACATTATTTTAAAATCATCTGTGACACTCACAAAAATCTGTTGACACTTTTCATCCTCTTTGTATCTGTCTTAGATAATTCAGTAAAAAAAAAAGAGATTCAGTTATGCTTATGACTCCTTCTGATGACAGCCTCCAGGATATCCTCACATAGCATAGCACCAGGAAAGAAATCATTGTGTAGAAAAACATGTTCTGTGGTGTCCAGCACTCTGCATGGTCAGCACGTTCACCTGCATCATCTAATGCGATAAGATGGTGAAACTACTGATACCATGTCCTTTTCCACAATAAAGCTGACACTCATGGCTCAGGGTCAGAACTCTCAAAAATAATGAATCATTTGGAAACATCCTGGAGCTGACACAATGCACTGTATGGCCAAAATTGTTGAGACACTTTCCTTTACCCACACATGAATATTAGGAAGATTTTATTCCTTTTCCACGCATGCACTGTCCCTGCTCTTTAAATTTAAGGTGAATCACTTCATGGCTAAATTGATGTTGCTCCTAAATGTTTCAGCTTCTTTTTCACCACTAACAATCCACTGTGCAGAGTTTTGTTATACGTATTTAATTTCCTTCATTTATTTTTGCCCATTTAAAAAGAATAAATTGAAGTAAAACATTATTAAATAAGAATCCTTATAACAGGTTGACCACACTGCTGAAAGGCATTATGTTAAAAATAATAATAAAATAAAAACAACACTGAAGCTAGGTTAAAACTTTTATCGTGAAACATAACTTTTTCCTTGCTACTGAAAGCAAAATTATTTAATGACCTTCTCCACAGCTTGCTTGCTTACATTATCAGAGCAAAGATACACCAGAAGGAAGCAAACCCTGCAGGGCTGCAGCTTTCCGTCACATCAGGGAATTAACTCCTCTTGTCTTGTTTAATCAGGTGTGAAGTCTGCTCTGTTTTACAGTCTTTCTTGTAGGTAAAGAGCAACAGGATGACATTGCTTCCCTTTTAGATCTCACTTAGCCTCTTTACTGTCAGTGAACTGAGGGGATCTGATGTTAAGCTGCTGAAACTGTTGGCTTCAGATTATGTTCACATTTAAAATAGTCTTCTTTGGAAACCTCCACATGTAAAAGAAAGCGAGTGTTGCTGAACATATGACATACATATTTTCAAAGATTTTAAGAAAAGGCAATGTAAAAGGTAAAATGAATAATTCCACTCAGTACATAAAATATACATTAACTACAATGAATTGTCCATTAACTTTTTGCCTTTGAGAGCTATAGATTGCTTTAACATGCATCTGAGCAATAAATGACCCAACATCTGTATTTTATGTAGCAAATAATGGCCATAGAGGATATATTCCTATATGCAAGACGGCATCTTTGTGAATTTATGTGTGGATGTGAGTGTTCCGAGATATGTGACCATGGAAGATTTAATCTTTTCCTGCAGGTCTCACACTTTCTCCGTTTCTTGTTTCACTTGCCAAACGCAGACCCTAATCTAAAAACATGACATGTGGATTAATATCTTGCCTTATGTGGAATATGCACAGCATTTTATCAGACAAATGAAACAATATATGAGAAGCTTTTTAATCATAAGGGGTGATGGAGGACAAAAAATGCTTTCTTCAGTTCCCTAGAGGACAAAAAGGTCCAACTTTGTGTTTACAGTTAATGTGTAATATTAGTCAACATTTTGCATGTCTCATCAACATATAATTATATTTTTATGGCACCAGCATTCGGGGTTGATAAATCTGTTTGAACAAACATACTAACTATGTTAGTAGTTAGTATGTTTGTTTTTAAATGTCCCCATTTAAAAACAATGGTGACATTTAAGTGTGTGTGTAGTTTATGGTAACTAATTACCATAAACTCCACCCATACTGTAAATGGAACATAAATGCATAAAAATACATATTTAACTTTTGTTATTATTGTTTAACTTTATGTCAAACTAAACTTTTCTTCTTTTAGGTCAGTGAGGATTACCAAAATTTGTGTTTGATTATTTCTTGATTGTGACAATTTTCTTTGTGAGAAGTCCTTTACGTTACTTGTTTATTTCTCCTTTTATGGTGCCGCACTTGTAAAGAAAATGTATTTGTTGGTTAAGCATCCTGTTGGTGATTTAAAGCGCTTTATAAAAAAAAGTGTATAGGAAAGTTGTTTGCACCCATCAAAACGTCTAAATGCTCTCTGCCCATTTCCAACAGCTTACACGAGAGTAGATAGAATACACAACCGTTTTTCTCCAACCAAAGCAATTCTGCTCAAAGAAAATACATCTGCAAAAATTCAATCACTGAAGGTCAGTCTTACTGAAGCTAATTGCCTCCTCACACAAACTGAATAAAATACATCCGAAAGGTATTGATGGTGTCAGTTACACAATATGATTTACTGATTTACCTCCATTCTCTGTAAGATCATAGCTTAACAGAAGCTTAGAATGTGAAAGAATGATGCCCCATGTTCAAATTTACTCAAAAGCCATTGAATACATTGTCACAAGTTTGGCCGGCTATTTGAATTAACTTAAAATCAATGAAATTATTGTGATGTAATCATTAAAAGTTAAATTGCACTTGATTAATAAAAAACGCAAATTGAAAAGCGAGAAGCAATAATTTAATGAGCATTAAGGTGCTGTGATGTAGGTCTGCTTGACACTGGAGGTTGGAAGCCCTGAACAATAGTTAAGTAATGACTCACACTGACTTGAGTCCCATAGTTAAAAGCCGTTCAAAAGAATCAAATCGGTCATGCATGTCACATCACATATCACTGTAACGTCAACAATGGTCTACATGAGTTGCCCTCATGCTGAAAAAGTGACTTATTGCATATGTAACGGCCATCACAGATAATACTCAATACTTTAGCTTACCAATGTAATTTTCTAGCAAGCCAATTGAATATTTATGAACCTTTGGCAAAATTTCTGTACAGAATTTTGTTTTTACAATTTGTCCCCATATGGATTTGCACTTCTACTTTACACCTATCCTCTATTTTTGGACCAAGGAGCAAGTTTTTTCTCCATTACCATTTAAGGAAATGTCAGTCAGCATTAGCATACTCATTTATAGAGTTCTACAGCTGTCCCTGGCTTCTGCCTCGCCGACCCTCGCTCTCTGTGCACCCTGCCACCCCTTTCAAGACGGGCTATCATAATGATTAAGAAAAATGACTCCTGAAAAAACTTGATGTGACACATTATCTCAATATTAAGGGAGTTTGAGCGAATAATAAGTTTGGCTTATTAATAAAGGTATGAAAGGGTGAGAAACTGCCAAGTGAAGCCAAATGTCGCTGTCAATCTCACCATGAGTCACTTTTAACTTCAAAGAAGATTTCACCCATGTCTTGCCTTAGTATTTATAGAGACATCGGAATCCCGAAGGGATCATCATGTGAGACAGGCAGAGATTTTTCTCAAGAATTTGGTCAGTGTGCTTTGAAACCTCAAGACCTGCTGCACATAATGAACCCATTTACTCTCAGCTCAGATCAAAGTGTGTGAGCGGATACTGATGCTCGTGGCTGACGCTTGGACTTGAATCTGCTAACATTTTGCCCGTGTGTGGGTGAACGTGTGTATGAATGGTTCAAGAATACAAACATAAATAAGACTCTGTATGCGCACTCGCTTGTTAGCTTATTAATCTAAAATGAGGTGCAGTAGCTAGATAAAGACTGATTGGTTCAACAGAGATATACCTTTCTGTTTAAAACGTTCTGAAGAAAAGAAAACCCTTTGAATTCCCTGCACACGTTTGATGAATAAATGATAAGCCACATTTGAATGAATTCATGTCCTTTTTAGGTGTCCTTTCAAAAGTTTGCTAAATAGCAGACACAGCAGTACATCACCGTATAGGTACTGTAAAGTTGAAGGTGGAAAATTTATCTGGGCAAATTCTTAACGACATCACCTTGGTAGAAATGTACAGCTCCTCTGTAGGATTCAGTATATTTGACTTAGCTCAGTAAAAAGAACTTGTTCTTTCAGCTTCAAAACTCCTTGCATAATCATTTTTGTAATTATGATGTAATTTGTATTTGATGACATAACTTACTGTCTGTGAGGACTGACAGACACTGAAAAGTTCTGAAAAACAAAGTTTTGAGATAAAAGATTTGCCACCTATCACTTCTGCAAATGAGGAAATTCATCAAGTTGGTCTTACATGTCATAGCACATTATGGAGGAAACTGCCAGACAAATTATATAACTACAAACCTTAAGGTAGTTTGTTAACTCTGTAAAAACTACAGAAATGTGTTGCTGAGGTGGGAGAATGTATCAACATAACGTATTTGACCTTTATGGAAGAACAAACACATGAAAGAAAACCATTAAATACTTGTTTACAATTTGCCAAAAGCCCTTATCAAAAGGAGCGGGTACATTTGGACCTCAGTTTAGCATGTAGCAACCCTGTTAACCATGACATATTAACACTTTTGTATCCTTGAAGTCCAGTTTCTTCTTAATCTCTGGTTGCTTAGTCTATATTGAATGTTTACCCCCACCCTTGGTGAAATATTTTGATAATCAGGGTTGCTGTTGACTAACCACAAGAAAGGTCAGTCTCCTACATTTTTTTACATTTTGTTTTAAATTGCTTTGTTATTGTCTGAAGATTTCCTTATTTAGATTTACCGTACCAGTATTTTGGGAATAACAGGGATAAACCTCCTGTATCTAATTGAATTAGATGGTGTTGTTAAACACTCAGGCAGCCAAAGGGGGCAATTTAGCCAGCAAAAGTCTTTCAGAGGGGGAAATCAGGACAGAGGGGAGATGTTTTAGAGCTCTGTGGAGCAGACTCATGGGAAAAACCATCGAAGGATAGCACCAGTCACCGCCTGTAGCCATGCCCAGCAAAGTCAGAAAAAATCAGAGCACAGAGGAGACAAAGCAGCTCACTCAATGAGAGTCTGGGGCAAAGATAAGAGAAGAATTAGCAGTTAATTTGTGGAGAAATTAATCCGTTTTCAGCATGAATCACAGCTGAACTCTGTGGCATTGTTTGAGGCAGTGAGCACTCCTATCTCATGTCCCCAGATATTTGCAGGTCACTGCAGAGGAGAGGATTTCAATTTGGTCACTGATGTTGGATCAAGAGCAGAAAAGCACAAAAGAAGTCTTTTGTGCCAGCAAGGAGCTCGTTGGAAATGGCGAATATTATCTTGGGAAACTTTCGCAGCAGTCAACGCATGCCACCCCATCGTGACTCTTATGAGCTGCTTGTCATGGAGGGAGGCTGAAGGCCACACCACAGTCAAACTGAACAAACTGTAATTGGAGCTGTCTCTATTTGATACTGAGCATTTAATCTGAGATCATTAATGCAGTGCCATTTAAAAAGCCTCGGCATCCCCGGAATATTGAGAAGGTGACATTTAAAAAGCCCCCGGTTCTCCGTCAGCACCAAATATTTTGCCAGTTGCTCAAATGAACTCACTGATGATTTGCCGTTGGAAACAAGCTGTGCAACAAAACAATGCAGCTAATTTCATGGAATTATTCACTGGGCAAGGTTAAGCAAAGGCACAATTGACTGCTCTTGTCCTTCTTTTGCTAATGACTTTAAAATAATAGCGCAGTATCCAAGGGTGTGAATGTAAATGCCCTTGTGGAATGGCTCTGCAACTTGATTGCCATTCTCTGTACACTGAGCTCAGACCTCTCACCTACACTAAATAGTGTATTCAGTCACAGCAAAGACATTATAGAATCAATTTTCAACCACCTGAGAAAGAATGAATATGAAAATGGCCATTTCATAGGGGACATGCTCTCGGATGAACTGCTGACCTCTGTATCTCAATGTCAAAACTGAGAGAAGCGTCGTCTCTCACGTGCACACACACAAGCTACAGTCTCATGTTAAAGAAAATATTGGCAAAATAAGATGAACTTTTAGTCTTTGGCTCTTGTTTGTTCCCTGTCACCGTTTAATTTTCCTACGTTATATTGTCAATTAATTTTTTTCTGAGCAGGTGACTTCTGCAACTTGACTAGTCATCCTGCTAAAAGTAGCTAACAAACTGTTTCAGCTCTTTGATTGGGGATGTGGCTATGAGAATACATGACTCATTCCTATGACTCCGCAGACATTCAGCTGTCTGAGTCAGGTTTGCATCTTCAATTTGCAGTACAGTGACTGTCGAAAGGGGAGTCTTAGGCCGCTTCTGTAGGCAATGAGTCATGTACAAACAATTTTAATTATTTTTTTTAAGTGTGTTGCAACTATTTAAGTTGAAAAATACTGATGACTTCTAAGATAGAAACTTTCAATGCCAGATGGGTTGTCTTTTGTTGATGTGAACATTCCCCAGAACATGTAAAAAAGCATAAAAATTAATGCGCATAATGGTTGCAAAAAATTTTTATTTTTTCTAAATTCCCCACAGCTTCCCTAAGCTGAAATCTCCCTCTAAAGTTTCATTCTGAACTATGAAAAGTTAAATCTTCCTGAAAATGATTTCCTACCTTGGCAATGCTTCTTTCTGCTTGTTGGGAATATCTCATTTGAATTTTCACCTTGCCACCAAGCTGCATAGAGGTGGCCGTTGGTTGCTGATTGATGGGACAAGGTTTTAGGAGTCAGAATATTAATAAAGCCTTGAAATTTGCATCACCTGGCCTTTCCAAATGATGACTATGAATAAGCCATACTCCTAACAAGCTGATTAAGGTTTGAAGCCATGAAAAGAAGGTGAATTGGACAGAGTAGTTCATCTTCTGCTCTCCAGACAAAAACGATGGGCAATGATGCAAAGTTTTCTATGTCGATAGTTGACATTCAGGTCAAAATATGAATTTACCAATTCAATTTTTTTTGCCATTCTTCTCTTTGTGGAGTACCACATCTATAGTGTTAGCTTGTAAAAATGTTGAGCATACATACTGTACATATTTGAATATTGTCCTGTTCTTAAAAATAGTGTGGGTTTCTGAGAATAGAGGTTTTTTATTTTTTTTTTTCAAACTGATGTATTTTTTCTTTTCAGTACAAAAAGAATGTAGTGACATTTTGTTATTTAGCAGATGAACATTGTGCAGCAACAAGTGGTTTCACACAGTCACATAAAAAATGTTTTTTTGTCTCTTAATACAATAGTTTAAGAGCAGTGTAACGGAATTTTTTTATACCAGTTTTGGTTTAAATTTAAAAAAATTTAAGAAGTAAAACCTAATCTGCATGGATTTTGAGTATGTGTATGGCGATATGTCGAATGGAGTTTGAGTTCATTGCTTATTTTGGAAATGGTTGATAGAATGGCATAAAAAAACTAATGACAAAAGTAGAGAAGATTTCTTTTGGTTGATGTTCTTCATCCTATGATCCCCCATGAAGTAATGAAAAAAAATGGACCAAAATAAAGCCTTTGTTGCAGCCATAAATCCTTGTTTTACCCCAGCACTGAACTAGGGGAGCTCTCCTCTTTGGGTTCCCCTCATTATGACACCCAAGAAGAACAAAAGACAGAGGCCATAAATTAATTTACCAACACCTGCTGCCAAAGACACATAGCCTCCATCAGGATTCAGTAGAATTGATTGCAATGCATGAAAGAGGGAAAAAGAGTACACCGCAGCAACATACGTACATGCTGTTCACGCAGCCATTTGCGAGAGTTACTGAACCGTTACAGAAAACCCTTTTGATAAGGTTTAATTAGCATTCATTTACACCGTTTTTCATGTTTGAAAGGTGATGAATTGTATAATTAAAGGGTTCACAATATAAATCAATGGTGCAGAAAGAGAAGAGGTAATTAAACAATGCCATGGCCGCCTCCAGAATGCTACAACTTTCATAGGAGGCATTGGGGCGCACTGTGCCCAAACACTTGTTGACTGTATTACTAAAGGAATATTGACACAAATGCCACTTCATGAAAAGGAAACCCAATTAGTGCTTCTTCATTCATTTGAATTCAAAAGATGCTGGAAAGCAATTGTGATTTAATAGAAGATGTCTCCCTTGGTGTAAGGGGTTTATATTCATTTAACAAGGGAATATTTTATTTTTTTAATTAATATCGCAGATTCTTAACAGTGCCTGTAGATTCCCTTTGTAGTAAGAAGAAAGGTCAGGTCTTTCAGTAAAACAAAACAGTGTTCTTATTTGATGGAGTACTCCACTTTCTATTTTCAAGCCTGGATGTTGAGGGAATATTGTAGCTCTTCAGTGCCCTGCTGGGTTCATGTTTCCAGGCTTATTCTGGATCTCCCTTTCAAATCAGGCTTGCATATCCTCCGTTCTCCCCGGATTTCGGACATGTTAGAGCTATGAAAACCTGCAAATGCTGATGTGACAGACCTCATTTGCAGTCCTCGGTCCCTCTGCTCTGACTCACACCCTTAGGTGTTCTGCCACTTGAGCAGACTAAGATAAAGCTTCCCTTTTTTGTGTTTCTCTTTTTTTGGCCCTCTGCCTTAGTGCCTCTTGGGATTGCTGAGGCTGGTTGCAGGGGTGCACATGTGTGGTAATTGAGTTTCTGCTGGGCCATTTGAGGTGGAGCTGCTACTCTGCCCCTTAGTCGAAGCTATTCCCCTAATTTTACCTCTCTGTGGAGTTATAGCCTCGGGAAATGTGGAAAACTGGGGACTATATGGTTGAGTTTTACCCTTATTTGGAATTATATATGACACTGGCTTTGCTCTCATTGACATACTTCCACCTACATCTTCTTCTCACATTACAGCCCACTGTGGCAACAAGATTAACCACAGGCTTAAATTCAGACATCCTCACATTTGCCTCTAATGGCTCTATAGTTTTCACTGTACCATGAAAAATAATTGCAACATGCCAAATCCCACCGGCAACAATTGCTGCCAGACATTTTTTCTAACTTCTGGAAGCTCTAAAAGAATTGTTTTGACTTTTGGCAGCTAATTGAAGTTTTAAAATAAAATAATAGTGTGTCTACTCTAAAGAGTACCAATTTCATCTATCATGACCAGACCTCTTTACCTCCCGCCTGTAACACTGGAGGTAAATGTCTGTCCCAAACCTGTACAAGAGGAAGTCAGTAAAATACATTAATAAACAAATATAAATAAAATATTTTGAACACATGCTCTTTCAATTGTCTTCTACTTATATATGAAGAAAATTGAATCCCTTCATTCATCTGTTGATCATAAAGAGAGTGAATGCAAACATGGCAACAATGGTTGCCGCTAGCATAATACATAGACAGCACTATGCTATGTGTCCATAGCTTTGCTGTTTATTCTATATGTCCTGCTGTTCCCACGCTGCTTAAACTATAAGATGTTTTAGATCTTTTAGACCTGAAGGAACCTCAAAATGATGTCTCCTACATCACTGTCATTCTCACAGTTGAACCCCTCACCCTTCGTCCCCACCAAAAGGCGATCCTTTCCACAAAGTGTGGGCTATGCACTGAATGACAACTACAAGATGACGCCATGCCTTAAACTAGTTTAGGAAAGGACCAAGGTGTAGTGCCTGGAACAGGGAGAGTTTCCTCCCAGATGCATATTTGTTCATACTAACATTTTCACCTGACTTTGCCTCATTGATGAAATGACTAAATGAGGTCAAAGGCCGCTTGGCACATTGAGACAATGACATCTGCAGGATGTGTCATTGAATCTTTATGTGTCTGAAATATTTCTGAAAACTCTTGTAACCATTCTTTGTTATAATAGGTTATGCATGTCATAAAAAATACGAAAAATTCTATGTATAAATAGGCCATATTTGTGTAATTCAGACTGTGCAGTTTCCCACCAGCAACAATTGCTGCAGAGTATAAAACCTACATTTTCACTAACATAACAAACATAAAATTTAATAATTCATAAATATGTGTCAGGGAGGTCCAAGGATTATTTTGCAGGGGAACATTTGGGATTAAACGGGTATTAAGACATATAAAAGGATTTTTCTGTTTGGCATTGTCATGGTCTCAACTAATGTAACAATTTCATGTCACCTGGTTTACTCTTATGTTTTCTATAACTTTCCTATTTATGAAACCTTTCTGTTGAAGATTTGAATTGATGTAGGAGCTCAAGATTGATTAAAAATAAATAATAAATGGGGATGAGGAGCTAGTGGAATGAAGACATTGAGGGCAACAAAACAAGAAGTGATGCTGTAGAACAAAATCATTATAAAAATCTATTTTTATGAAGTACTGTTTGCAGATATACAGGCAGAAATTGGAATATCTGCTCCGATGAAGCTTGTTTGTCAGCTGAAAAGTACATTTTGAAAGTAACAACCTTAAACCAAATAACAGATTTTTCATTAAGCCTATATTTATGCATTACTGTAACTTGTTTTTTTTTTTTGGTGTGATATTCTAATCTTACATGCTGTGTTTTCATTAGCTGTAAGAAGAAAATTGTCATAATTATTAGAAATAAAGGCTTGAAAATGTCATTCTGGGTTCTTAATGTATACAAGGTGAAACAAATTTCTGAAATAAATTAACTTCTCAGTAATATTTTAAAGAGGTGGTATGTATTTTCCAAACACTACATCATTTTATAGAACAAACAAGTAACCTTGTTACTTTCAGTTGTTATAAAAATGCTGTATTTAACAAAGAATTTGAAGTCTAAAAATTGGGCCTCTCTCTTTTAAGAAGTTCCTTTTCCGACACACCACCTTCAGTGTGTCACTTAAACTACAATAATAAAATACATAATAAATTTAATTGGACATGCCTGTAAATTTCTTAGCATACAATGTGTCTCCATTTAGAGTTTTGAGCCAACTTCAAACTCCAAGCTTTAAACCGCCTTCAACACTAATTCTCAAGGTCTAATGTTCTATAGATGCAACTCTGGTCTTATACACCTGAATCCAATCAATGGCTCGTTATCACGTCTTTGCCAAACTTGATGGCATGCCTACGGTATAATTCAATATTTTATTCAGCAGTGTTGGAGCAGGGATGCATCTAAAACCTGAAGGACAGTAGATCTCAAGGACTTTGAAGACCCCTGCTTTCAACTCCTCAGAATTCTTCTTAATGCAGTAAAAGCTTGATGGGTCATGTTGGAGCAGGTACTGAATTCTGGTGGTCTATGATAATTTCATTGTCCAGTCTGAGTTACTATTTTCATGTACAGATACACATAGAGGGTGAAGGAACACAGATGAGATGCTGATGCTGATAGTTACTGGTTAAAGTGTAACTAACCCTCAAATCAACTTTTTTTATGCTGATAATCTGTCTAAATATGTTATCTAGGGTTCTATCTTTATGTTTCTGTGAAAATTTGGTAATTTTTATGCAAATTTGTTTAGTTCTGCAATATTTTACCTGAAACCATCGCAGTGCTGGCCTCCTTCGGTTGAACGGTGCCTAAGCAGTTGAATTTCCCTATTGGTTGCAGCAGTAAAGCTAGTTAAAACTTTGTCACGGTTGAGTATAAAATCATCTCGCTCAGACACACAGCACTGCCCACCTGATGGCAAGTCAAGAGTTGGAATAACGAGTAGAGCGTGACGGATAATGTTTTCGTTTTGAAAAATAAACCAGATCCAATTTCCTCTTATAGCATAGAATTAATTCTGAAGACATTTTTTTCTTAAAAGTTGTTTCTTTTAGGGTTAAGACCATGCATAACTCACATGCTGTCTTCTCTTTGCTTCGTGGGTTTAGGAAATGCAAGCAGAGGACAAAGAGATACAATAACAAACTTGTCAAAATTACAACAAGCAAACCAGCTGTTCTGTGTCATCCTGTGTATATTTAGAGGCAACGTGAAACCTTTATTCTTTGCACTCAAAAATGAATACAACCAAAACATGTAATGCTGCAGGTAATTAACAAGGCTACTCTCTGCACAGACCAATCTTTCAACAACAGTTTAAGTGACCTTCTGTGAGCTTCTTGCAATGGTAATTGCCTCAATTTGTGTTTGCCTGTGAGTAATCTCTATATTTTTCTGTAATAGGATTGGCTTCTGGCTGCCTGCATTATCTGATTTAAAAGCTGCCGTCTGGGAAATTAACATGAAGCAAGCGATTGAAGATACAACAAAATAAATAAATGTCTAACTTCTTTTGTAATTATTTGTCATAATTAACTCTATCATCTAAGATTGTTATCTATTACAGTGATATTTCTCTTCTTGTAAGGTTTTGTTTATTTCTTATAATGGTTTAATGCATTGTTTTGTGGATAAAATCCAGGGCAGGCTACATTGACACACCACACAACTGCAAACCTATTTAGACAATCAGTTACCTGACAGGTCAGACAATTTGAACTGTAATCAGAGATGCAGCCAAAAATCCCATGCTAACCTCAGAGTTGCTACTGAGAACCATGGGTCCGGTGAGGGATCTGTTAACAGGAAAAATATCATGAATACTGTACACACCACAAATTTGGACTTTAAAGAAAAGTGGTAGAAAGAAACCATTTCCAGAAACCCATCAAAAGTCTCAGCTGCAGTTTGACATAAGGTATTCTGGTCAGATAAGACTGAAATTTAACATTTAAAACATACATTATTACATTTGTTTTGTGGTACATTATGGAACTCATAGATTTATGAACATTAACATAATATTACTACATACTCTTCCAGAAGGCCTTTGCCATGTGTTCCTCTCCTGCTCAGTCCAGCCAGTTTAGCTCTGCTCATATGTAACTAGCTATGATTTTATTGACCATAAAATTGCGCAAATTGAAATTACAAAAAATACATTTGCTTAATAGAAACACAGCAATTAAAAAACGAAAAAAAACAAACACGTTTTGGTTCTTTTCAGCCATTTCAAAACTACAATGAAATATATATTTTTTAAAATATTTTTTTGATAGTAGTAGCATCATGACTTTTGCTTACGCTAGTATTGTGCTCACTTTCAGCTACTTGACGACATAACCATGCTGTGTTTTGAATAGTATTATTACAAGAGCAGCTTCGCATTGTTTTTGCTGTTTTTGTTTTCAGGAACACATAATCCAAATGCACTCAGTGACATTAGTATTAACTGCTATCGAACTACAAAAAATGGCCGAACAGGTTGCATTTCACAATGTTCAAACTGGAAAATAGGAACCACTGTACAGAATACAATGCACCAATCCACAGCTTTTCTTGAAATCAAAATTCAAGAACCTTAAAGTAAAGTAATTGGAGTGGTATTGATCAAACAAGTGTTTTCAACAGAATTCTGTTCTGAATAAAAGAGCTCTTGCATACAGTCTGGAGACCGATATGTATTCATGTAAAAATGTGTCAGCATGAGACTTTTTTTTATGGGTGGAAGAGATGGTAAGGGCTCATTAAATCAGCCTTCACCTTTTCAGAGAGACGACATGGCTGCTCATTAAGGTGGGCCTTCTACCTGTGGAGCCTGGTCAACTCTTAAGGAGATGAGAAAAATGGAACAATGGCTGTGGATCCAGTATGACAGAGGAGCGAAAGTGATGTAGACAAAGGGAGAGATGCTTTGTATGCAGAAGAAACTAACAAACACAAGGAAAAATGTCTTCGTCTATCAGGCCTTAGGCAGGGCCGGCCTAAACCTCCATGGGGCCCTAAGAAAAATTTGGTTTTGGGGCCCTCTAGTTCTGCTAACAATGTGGACTGGCTGCAATCAGCAGTCCGATCATTAGATCAGTCACACACCTGCTACAAATTTATTGCATCTCTGGCAGTGCTGTTTACATTATATACAGTACATGTATAATAAGATACATTTATTGGCCAACTGATTTATCGACCAGTTGATTTCTGGGTGCCGATTTCCTTTATTTTGGGGGATCGTGATCTGCTGATACTTACATGTGAAGCCCATCTTATCCCCTAATCGTATCTTCGTCAGCAAAGGTTTAAAAATCAGTCTCTGTCCTCTTCTGCTCTACAGTGAGAGGTTTGACTGACAGACCGGCCCACCAGATCAGGTCTGCACGTTTACAGTGTTAAGGAAAAATGATTATTTTAGTACTTAATACAGTTAATCTTACACATGTGTAAAAAGGGTATGTTTGATACTCTTGTTTTGAACTGGACAGACAGGGGTTAGAATGCAGATCACTAAATGGGGCCTCTTGCGGCCCGGCCAGAACACAGAACCATAAATTAGCACTCCTGCAGGCAGTTGGGGGGAGACCTGCTTGAGGCCAGCATCTGCGATGGTGTGAAACTAATGCAAAATAGAAGATTGAAACCCCTTAACATTTAAAAACATGGTATTAATACTTAGAAATTAAATGTTAAGGGGTTTCAATCTTCTATTTTTAAAACATGGTATTAATACTTAGAAATTAAATGTTAAGGGGTTTCAATCTTCTATTTTGCATTAGTTTCACACCATCGCAGATGCTGGCCTCAAGCAGGTCTCCCCCCAACTGCCTGCAGGAGTGCTAATTTATGGTTCTGTGTTCTGGCCGGGCCGCAAGAGGCCCCATTTAGTGATCTGCATTCTAACCCCTGTCTGTCCAGTTCAAAACAAGAGTATCAAACATACCCTTTTTACACATGCGTAAGATTAACTGTATTAAGTACTAAAATAATCATTTTTCCTTAACAACAGTTAACAATATCCACTCCACTGTTGACAACTCAGCAACTTTCTTTCTATATTTAGCAACATTTCAGACAAAAAAATTCATATCAGCCAAAATCAAAATTGGCAGGTCAGACTTTTTAAAGATCGGTAACCAGGGATTGGCCAGAAAACTGCAATCGGTGCAGCCCTACACACATATTCATGACATTCTTTGATTAAATAAATTTCTCTTAAGCGTTACTCCAATATCTAAAATTGAATTTACACAAGGTGAGTTTTTCTCCCCTGAGAATGTGGACCGGTACTGGTACTGGACTGATTCTGAGCCTTCAAATGATTTTAACAGACTTTTCACATAACTTAGAAGTTGATGTAAAAATAATGTTTGTTTTAGCCACAAAATGATTGTGCTCAGAAGCAAACAGCATATCCCCAATGTTAAAGAGGAAAGTTATTAGGTTAGCTTAAATTTTGGAAAAAGCATGGCTCTCTTTCCCTCCTGTTAGCCCGGGTCCCGATCGGATGTCGTCACGGCTGCAAGACGACGGCGAGGCACAATGACGTCACAGATCACAGAGTTTAATTCATACAAAGCACCGCATGAATCCGTTAACAGAGCTGCAGAGGTACAGAGATATACATTTTATACAGACAAGGGGAAACAGACAACACGAAACACAACAGACAGACAAAGGCGCCCAACGTGGAGAGAAAAAGATGGTAAAAAAAACTCTCTCTCTGTTTGCTGTCCTGGCATTTTAAATCAAAGAGGCGTTTCCCTATTTAATATATGCAAAGAAGGCGTTCCGTTCTTTGACCAATTAGAGACCTTGTTCGGCCCCCCAAAGAACCCCGGAAACTCCCCTCATTACAGCTCCGATGTCTGGTTTTTATCTAAGAAAAGGCGGACCACTTCGAGCCCATCTCCGTCCGACACGGGCCGAGAGGCGCCAAGAAGTCTCTGACCCCTTTCGGACTGTAAATTTTATTGCTCTGTGTGTCAGCGGGGGAGGAAAAAAGGCCCTGCTTCCCCATGCTCAACAGAAAACTGTTCCAAACAAGAGCGTTGGCCATCCCTTTACACATGTCGCAAGACTAACTGTATTTTTAGCACTAAAATAAGCATTTTCCTTAGCACCAACTACAACACAGAGTAGCTCATCGATGTAGCAGCTATGTAGCCTGATGTAAAAACATTTTGCTACACAATGTGAAACATTGAGAAGTTTTAATTATTGTTATCAAATGTTGTCAAACACGGCGTTTTGAAGCCAAAAATACCTCAGAAATATACAGAGCCAACCATGAAAATCAACTCATTTAAAGTTTAAGCTAATTTTCACACAAACACAAAGACCCTAGCATAAATGTTTGGCTGTTGAACTGGACCATTCCAGGTCGCTATCAAGCTAGCAGCTGTACAAATCTTTTACATTGCATTACATTACCAAAGCACATTAAAACAAACCTTTATCTTGGCTTTTTTTCTATTCTTCCTTTTTACCGGCGAAGCATGCAGTACCTGCCGCGGTCACCAGGGGTCCCCAAGAGCAATTTATTTTTATTCTTTTTATCCATAAAATAATGATTTCTACACACATTATCAAATATATATTATTGTAAAAGCAAATCAGTTCATAGTGAAATTGTGTGCTTTTGATATTATAATGACAGAAATTATTAATAAAAAAAGAAAAAGAAAATTATTAATATAATATTATATATATATATAAAATAACCTGGGATTCTTAGTTTGGTTATGCCTTGGGCCGGCCCTGGTCTTAGGATTAATTTTCAAAGCAACACCCTGAATTAAACACTACTTTATTGTTGTCTTTTTATCTGATCAGGTACTAATACTTGAACTTGAACTGTAATCAAAAAGTTCAAGTTTCTTTCTCAATTTAAACATGGGTGTGCTCTATAGATCATGAAGAAAAGAACATGATCCTGGATTCAAGGAGCATCAGTAAGCTTCCTGTATATATTGCTTGGGCTCTCCTAAAGAGATGAGAAAATGAGCTTCTTCAACTATGGAGTCTAGAGTAGAGCTGCTACTTCTCCAAATTAAACCAATCAGCTGAGATGGGGCTATGCAACTCCAAGAAGAACATGTACTACAAGTTTTAGAGGCTAATTGAAGGCCTTCTAGTAAACCATTCATTTCTTGCAAATGTGTTAAATCAGGGGACATATAAAACATGCAGAGCGATGTCCTATGAGGGCTGACATTTGATATTATGTCAGCCCTCCTTAAGGACTCTCCTGGTTTTCCAGGCAATGAAAAGAGACCCTATAGCAGACTTAGAACCCATTGGAGGGAACACCTTTTTCTCCAGGTCATTGTGGGAATCCCCATGTGAAGCCTACGAGTGTGACTGGAAAGAGATATTTGACTAAGACTCACTTGTAACCCCCTCTGCTGAAACCCAATCTTGGATGAATGTTAAAGCAATGATGGATCTAGGGATTACTTGGTTTTAAGAGTACCTGGGAATCAACATGGGGCCTGTAATAGAAAGAAGGTGAATAACTGCTGGCCAAGAACCAAATCCAACTGCAATGAATATGACTACATTGTTAGCTGCCCATTGTTCTTGCAGCTAAGTTATCAGTTCATCGATGCACATGAGATCATAACTCTGATCATTACTCAGATTTGGGAAAAGGTCGAGCACTGGTTGGAAAAGGTGAAAACAAGAAGTTGGACTGAAAATGCTGGAAGGCTGAAAGACTTTATTACTGTGTACATACAGGCACACAGTATGATAATGACTCACTCTTCAAAAGGGATTTCAGTTGCACCAAAGCTTACAAACACCAGCTATTAGCCCTGAAAAAAGAGCTGTTTCATACCTGCATGAACTAACTGCCACATGCTGGGTTAGGAGATTTGAGAAGTAAAATAACTTCAGAAATGTACCTGCAGTTTTCTGTGTGTGTGTGTGTGTGTGTGCGTGTGGGTGTGTGTTTAAGGAAAACTAAATAATACAAGAAGGTGTAGGTCTCCCTGAGAGATGTTACTGCAGCATGAATAAAATAATACAATAAATCCACTTTATAGCAGCGAGTTTTGAAATACAAAACTCATTAACCAGCAATTTGATTTTATGACAATTTTTATTCATGTCTCTAAGGTCTAACAGAGGAGCTGTTGAGGTGGCATATACTGCCTCCCTGAAAGATTTTATTTTGCGTTCTAGCTTTGATTTTCTGGCAATATACTGTATGTTTGCTTAATTGATCCAATCAACAGGGAACGCTTCCGTAAGATAAATTCAGCGAAGATCCTGAGAGTTTAGATTTAATTTATTAAATCTTTTCCTGCTACTAAGTCATAATGAAAGCAATACGGCTCACATGGGGTGTCCCACTGGATGTACAGCCAGAGTGAGGCAGATTCTGTAAACATGAAATCATTGTGTGCTGTCACTCAACTGAGGAAAGGTAAACATTCTTCCCTATACAGTCACTTGTAAAAGTATTAATATAGGCTTAACTTTTTCACATTTTATGGAATCATAACCCCTAAAAAATTGCTGTTGCAAAAAAAATGCAATCATGGGATTGTATGAGATATAACTTTAAAAAGTGTCACATAAATCCTGTTTGTATTTTTCCACAAGTCACATAAGGTACAAGGCAAGCATGAGAAAGAGAGGGTATATATGTGCAGGAAAACTAACACTGCACAGTACCATCAGTCTCACAATAACACATGGTGACAGCATAATTCTGTGGGGATGTTTTCTTTTTTTTTAGCAGGGACAAGCAAGTTTGGCAGAGTTTCAACACCTCAGTTAAATCTTTTTTTTTTTTTTTGCCATTTTAAATGGGTCTAAAATAAAGTACTTCAAAGCATTGCTCACATATGTGACATTTATTCTGCAAAATTAACTGAAATAGCTCCACCCACGACTTTTTCTGTCTCTCTTCATTTCTCTTCATTATCAGGCAAAGTGACACGGACTAAGCAGACTGTTCAACATAGTCTCCAGGTCCGCATTGTTGTTTTATCATACGCTAATTTTTGGTCACTAAGATCCCTTGGACTAGAGCTGTTGCTAAATTGTAAAGGAATGCCACTCAAACTTTGTAGAATTGAGCTGTGCTGCTGGCGCCAGTGGAAATGTAACTTCCCCATTCTGATGCTTAGCATGAAGTCAATTTCTTCTTTCCCCTTCCCTTTTCAACTATTTTAGCATTTACAAGCAATTACACAGGTTTACCTAATAAAGTGGTTGGTAGTTACACCAACCTCATTTGTGTTTAAAATGTGGAAAAATAAGAATGAATACACAAATGGAACAAAACAAAAACAGGAAGAATAATGTGTTATACATTGGTAAAAAGTAAAAAGAGAATCTATCAAAAAAAAGAAAAAGAAAAAAACGACTAAAGTTCAGCAGAACCCAGCAAATCTAACCCACCAGATTTATTACAAATTACCAGACTTACTTGGCATTTTGTGGGGAGACTGATTTGATGCACTGGGGTCTTGTAATTAAGGTGCTTTGCTGCTTGCACATTAAACCTTCCAAACCTCACTCAGGTTGGGATTATTACCATCTTCCGAAATGCCAGTTTAATTTACTGATATTCAAATTGTTCACTGCTCTTTCATGACCTCCAGTTTGAGCTCTGAAAGTCTTTAAAGGAACAAGAAGCTGATTACATTTTTTTTTTGTGAACTGCTGGTTTCTTAATTATACTTAGACGAAAATAACATAATTCTTTCTAGTATATACATCTTTTTTAAACTATCTTTTCATACCTATATTCATTGTCCAATTTTTTTCTCCTAGGGACATAAGGAATGGTCTATTCTAAACACACAAACACTGCAGAAATGCAGGATGAGTTCTGAATGTAAAATGATCCTGAAATTAGCCTGTTTATTTACAGAGTTTACCTTCTGCATAAAATCACAGCTAATGAAGATGAAGGTGTCCTGAAATCCATTCCTGTAAAGAAGCCTACTGTGAACAACAGCTGACAGTGAGAAGAAGTTCAAATATTTCTTTCTTGTTTTGTTTTGAGCTATGCTCAGACTTACAGTTGCATTTAGATCACACTAAGAAGTCGTACGCTTGTGTTTGTTTTCTATCTCTGATGGGTTGTCTTCTTTATTCCTTTATATGGCCCCTTTCAGAAATACAGAACCTTTTTATGGATCCTCAATTTGTTCCCAACACTCCAATCAAACAGTGGACACCCTGCAGAGGTGTGTGCCTGCTGTGCTCAGACAACGCACAATTGACCTAGTGGCTCCAAAGGGGGCGTTGTGTACAACTCAGCAGTGTTAATATGAGCCTTGGACTCAAGAGTAGGCTGAGTACCTCTCTTGAAGGACTTCAGCGGGTAAGCTTAAAAACCCTTTCCATATGTCTTTACATAATACAAGTCAAAGTGTCTTCTGAAAGGCGTTTTAAAGTGCAAGCTGAATCTATCTCTGCCACCTCTTTCAGGTCAAACTTTAATGAATCATTTCATCCTTTCACATCAATCCAGTCCACCTGTTGAAACCAGAGAGTGTGTGAGTGTTTTTAGATCATGTAACTGGGACGACCGAACCAAAAAGTCATGGCTTTCAATATCCCTTTTCTTATTAGCTTATACTTGTGTATGTATTTGACTGCAATTTTCTCACATTTGGTTTTATTGTACAGCAACTTGATCAGTTTTTCTGCCATTTAAAAAAAAAGTTCTTAATAAAATTGTATAACTGTAAGCAGAAAGTGCTCTTATTAAGTTGATAGTTTGTGTTTACAATCCACAGGCAAAAATCTGTATTTGTTTGGCTCCATCCACAAACTGCTGCTGGCTTAAAGATTGTATTTAAACACCTCCACACAGGATACAAGTTCAGGAACATGTGGGTGCAAATTCTCGGCATCTTGTATTGATATCAGGGCAAAAGTAGCGATTACTGCAGAGAATAAGAACAATTTTGTTAAGGGGAAGGGAATGTGTGATACGTATGACGTTAAGTGCAGGTTTGATGTCTAGAGGCGATCTACATGCAAATGAATAAACTTCTGCTCAAAAATTTAAAATGAGTGCACTGTGTTCCAAGCAAGTTAAAACCAGGTGTCAAAACTCCACAAAATCAAATAGGTGCTTAAGATAGGCATGTTAGAAACAGCAGCGAACAAAGAAAAATCTGAAGTTTTTATCATGGGGATGATAGCGACTGACCGGATGCAGGCGGTTTGGACCACACCAGGACCGACTGTGAGGGAAAATCAGAAATCGTAGAAGAAAAGGTATAATAATAGAAATCAAAGTAAGAGAAGGAAAGCTAACCAAAGATCCTCCTCAAGAAGTGAACTGTAAAAATAAAATTACAAATATAAATTTGAATTGCACTCTGTCTTCTGCAAACTACTCCCAGTTGTGAAAAGTTCAAGAAGTGGGAATAGTTTTTGTGAGACCCTGTAGCAGTATAATTTAACTCCAGATTTCACAGTTCTGTCAAAGTCTCTTTGTTTGTGTTGTAGGCTTTTGTACTTTTGTTTTATTTCCATTACTTTTTTAATACATTTTTTGAGTGTTGTCAAATTAAATCAAAGAACATGAATGACAGCCGGTGTGCTCTGCTGTATGTGGTTTCCTTTTTCTAGTATTTTCTGTAACAAAACTTGATACATTTCTGCCTTGGAAAAATGCAATAATGTGCACTAGCTTTAAAAGCTGAAAAAAAAGAAAGAAAACAAAACAAAACATGACACAACAGTGCGTTAGACTATCCAGTCTGTGTAAGGATCCATCTGTGAATCAAGTTAGTTGAGTGATTTTCAGAAAAAAAAACATTGACAAAACTAAACAAAGGGGAAAAAACACTCATCAAAACAACTACGACTGTTGATTCAGCTCTTTGGCAATTCATAGAAGAAGCTGTAAGTTACTAACTTAGCATTATTGTAGTATAGTTTTTTTTGTTTGTTTGCTTACTTTAACAAGCAAGTACACCTGTCTTTCTGGTATGAATTGTGTATTGTTGGGGCCTGCCATGCAAAGCAATGGCAGGAACCTATTACTCTACACCCAACAAGCGTCTCTTTATTGGGGCCTGCCATGCAAAGCAATGGCAGGAACCTATTACTATTGTCGGAGAGAAGCGTCTCTTTAATTGGGGCCTGCCATGCAAAGCAATGGCAGGAACCTATTACTCTACACCCAACAAGGTGTCTCTTTATTCTTTATTTTTCTTCCGTAACCGTTAATGCGGCTCATACCGCTGGGTGCACACCTACAAATGAGGTATCAAAACGTGCAGAAAATTCACGCCATTGGAGCTATTATTTTTGGTGGGATTTGGGCTTAACGTGGCGACATAATTCGCAAAAAACTGCGAAAAAAAACCCATTATAAGTCAATGGGAAAAATCCTAGAAATACCCTATTTTTGAGGATTTTCTGTGTCGTCACAAATTCACCTAGAAATGCCATTCAAATTTCATTTTGTAGATACGTCTGTGATCTCTTCGAAAGTGAAGACGGCTCGTCGATACCAGTTACTGTTTGTCCACAATTTGCCTCTAAGCGACCCAAAGTTTCTCATTTTTCCTAAAGTTAGAGTGCTTCTCTCACTGCTTAGAGTGAGAGATCAAGACAACTTTTTCCACCCAAATCATTTTTGAAATCGCCATCATGCCCACAAATATCGCACGATTTGTATCAAAATCGGTCCTGACATTGATACGCCTGTCTGCTCCGGTAAAATGTTTTCGAAATTTATCTAGACCGTACGGTTTTCTGTCACGGTGCTTCAGAGCAAAGTCATGCGACAGGATTTTCTGAGGCTCTCAGGCTGTCTCACTGACACTTCACACCTTGGTGTGAAACTTATTTAACATAGCAACGGATCTCAAGAGGCTATTGGCTGCTGATTTGGACTACAAATACGCATCATTGTAGTTCTATCTATCCTCAGTTGAAACAGATCAGGACTGAGAACTGGCCTTTAGAACTACGTGCTGCTATGGGCTGTATATAACTGATTTAACTTAGTAACTGTTACACATGGGATTAGTTTTGAACTTTAAAATGAAGCTTAACAAAAATTTCACAATAAAAGCCTTGAATATTTTTACATCATGTAATTGCTCTTTTTGGCTTTATTTGACTTTTTCATCCAAAGCACTGTTACACATGGGATTAGTTTGGCCCTTTGAAATGAAGCTTAACAAAAATTTCAAAATAAAAGCCTTGAATATTTTTACGTCAGAAAATTGCTCTTTTGAGCTTTATATAACTGATTTAACCCAGCAATTGTTACACATGGGATTAGTGTGGCAATTTAAAATTAAGCTTGATGAAAATTTCAAAATAAAAGCCTTGAATATTTTTACATCAGGTAATTGCTGTTTTTGGCTTTATTTGACTTTTTCATCCAAAGCACTGTTACACATGGTATTAGTTTGGCCCTTTGAAATGAAGCTTAACAAAAATTTCAAAATAAAAGCCTTGAATATTTTTACATCATGTAATTGCTCTTTTTGGCTTTATTTGACTTTTTCATCCAAAGCACTGTTACACATGGTATTAGTTTGGCCCTTTGAAATGAAGCATACTGAAAATTTCAAAATAAAAGCCTTGAATATTTTTACATCAACTACTTGCGTTTTCAGCATTATATAAGTGATTTAACCCAATGACTATTACACATGGGATTAAAATAGACTGTTTTGCATGAGCAGCAGATAGATCCTCTATTGCACATGTGTCAAACTCAAGGCCCGCGGGCCACATGTGGCCGGCTACGTCATTTTATGTGGCCCTCTCCCCCCTACCACCGTTTTACAGCCCCATTGATTGACTTAAAATAGGTTTTGAGCACGAATTGACTACAAACTACATATCCCATAATGCCTTCCGATTCTTACCAACCAACATTACGGCTTCTCGCCACTAGAGTGCAGCAGAGTCACCTCAAGCTGATTATTAATTTTCCCAGCGAATAAAACTGAAACATCGACAAGCTAACAAGCTAAAGAGCGAAGTCCCGTGATGTTTCAATCGAGGACTTTTACCGTCTACTGCCCCCTGATTTGATGCCACAGCTTCGACTCCATGCAGCTCGTGTTTTGTCCATGTTTGGAAGCACCTATCTGTGCGAACAGATGTTTTCAATAATGACTTTAAACAAGACCAAGCACAGATCGCGCATTACTGACGAAAACCTAAACGCCGTTTTGCGGATTGCCACAGAATAGAACTAAAACCAGACATCGACGAACTGACCAGGGGAAAACGGTGCCAGACATCCGGCCAGAAAACATTGGTAAGCACAAACAAACTACATTTAAATAGAATGAATGTAAAACCAAAACTCAATATACTGGAATATGCATATAGTTTATTGATTTTGCTTGTGTTTTGTTTATTTACAGAACACAACACAATGAGGATGTGTGTGAGTTGGTGACAGGGTGAAGAGGGATCAGCGTTGTGTTCAAGGACAGGCAACGTCACCTCATTGTTTTGTTCTTATGTGAAATGCATGTTCGTTGTGTAATAAATAACAAAAAAGTTTTGTGAATGAAGTTGAGAGTTAATATCAAAACTTGTTTTTTATTATTTGTCTGCTTATCTTCAAAGCAGACAAAGAATAATTTTCCCAGCGAATAAAACTGAAACATCGACAAGCTAACGAGCTAAAGAGCGAAGTTTAGCTGAGCAGTTTAAAAATACTGAGCATATTTTTAAACTGCTCAGTTTAAAAATACTGTAATTTTTAAACTGAGCAGTAATTTTACATCCATGCAAACTCAAATGTAATATTTAAAACTTGAATACATAAAATCAGTTATTTAACAATATGAGGTGTTGTTTAAAAATAAAAAAGATAGCAATTTCTTTTTATTGCAGAGACATTAGATTCTTAAATTTATGGTATTCTTTAAATGTTGTAATTTTGGTTCATTGTAAACTTTACCTGTAAAAAGTTTGTAGAAATCTTTAACATAAGGTCAATATATATTTTTAAACTGTAATATGTTGTGTGTGCGTTATTGAAAATTTATATTTGTGACAATCATTAGGTAAATGCTAATGAACTGCCTTCCTGCAGTTTATGAGCATTGAACTGTTACTAAACAGTTCAATGCAAGGTTCATTAGCGTTAGCATTTTAGCTTCAATAAGCTATTAGCTATTTCTTTTACTTTTTAGCAATGTTTAGTATACTGAATGGAGTAAATCAATTATAGAAAATATCCTAGTGATTTCCCACATACTGATGAAAGCAATGACGCTAACATTAGCGTTTCTGCTGATTTTAGCTGATATACTTACTTTATAATACTGAATGGTGCACGTCCGCCTTACTTAACGTTCTTGCGATTCTCCGCGTGCCACTGATTACGTCACGGCGTTCTTTAGCGTCGACGCCGATTTGTAGCGTGACAACGCCGGGCCCAGACCCACGGGCGCGCCTTGGCAGGCCCCGTCTAAATTTCTTCCGAAATTTTCTAGTATTCTTTATTTTTCTTCCGTAACCGTTAATGCGGCTCATACCGCTGGGTGCACACCTACAAATGAGGTATCAAAACGTGCAGAAAATTCACGCCATTGGAGCTATTATTTTTGGTGAGATTTGGGCTTAACGTGGCGACATAATTCGCAAAAAACTACGAAAAAAAACCCATTATAAGTCAATGGGAAAAATCCTAGAAATACCCTATTTTTGAGGATTTTCTGTGTCGTCACAAATTCACCTAGAAATGCCATTCAAATTTCATTTTGTAGATACGTCTGTGATCTCTTCGAAAGTGAAGACGGCTCGTCGATACCAGTTACGGTTTGTCCACAATTTGCCTCTAAGCGACCCAAAGTTTCTCATTTTTGCTCAAATTAGAGTGAGAGCCGATCTCGGTTCAGATCTGGGCACAACATTTCTTTCTCTCATCGCTGTAAATGTTCTGAGTGAGGTACAGATATGAATCTCGGGACTATCGCAGAAGACACATTGACCTGTCATACGCTCCAAACGCTTTTCGAATATGTATTACGGTTCCCGAACAGGAAGGATTTGTTTCCAATGCTTTTTGTCAGTAAAACGTGTTTGCTCAAACACACAATTGTGTGTTTGACAGCTCAGAGCTCAGAGCTCACACCCTGCTGAGACCATTATTTGCCATAGCAACGGATCTCAAGAGGCTATTGGCTGCTGGTTTGGACTACAAATACGCATCGCTGTAGTTCTATCTATCCTCAGTTGAAACAGATCAGGACTGAACTGGCCTTTAGAACTAATTGCTGCTATGGGCTGTATATAACTGATTTAACTCAGTAACTGTTACACATGGGATTAGTTTGGAACTTTAAAATTAAGCATATTGAAAATTTCAAAATAAAAGCCCTGAATATTTTTACATGACGTAATTGCTCTTTTTGGCTTTATTTGACTTTTCCATCCAAAGCACTGTTACACATGGGATTAGTTTGGCCCTCTGAAATGAAGCATACTGAAAATTTCAAAATAAAAGCCTTGAATATTTTTACATCATGTAATTGCTTTTTTTGGCCGTATGTGACTTTTTCATCCAAAGCACTGTTACACATGGGATTAGTTTGGAACTTTAAAATGGAGCATAATAATAATTTCAAAATAAAAGCCTTGAATATTTTTTACATCATGTAATTGCTGTTTTTGGCTTTGTATGACTTTTTCATCCAACGCACTGTTACACATGGGATTAGTTCGGAACTTTAAAATGGAGCATAATAATAATTTCAAAATAAAAGCCTTGAATATTTTTACATCATGTAATTGCTCTTTTTGGCTTTATTTGACTTTTTCATCCAAAGCACTGTTACACATGGTATTAGTTTGGCCCTTTGAAATGAAGCATACTGAAAATTTCAAAATAAAAGCCTTGAATATTTTTTACATGAAGTAATTGCTCTTTTTGGCTTTATTTGACTTTTTCATCCAAAGCACTGTTACACGTGGTATTAGTTCGGAACTTTGAAATGAAGCATACTGAAAATTTCAAAATAAAAGCCTTGAATATTTTTACATGACGTAATTGCTCTTTTTGGCTTTATTTGACTTTTTCATCTAAAGCACTGTTACACATGGTATTAGTTTGTCCCTTTGAAATGAAGCATACTGAAAATTTCAAAATAAAAGCCTTGAATATTTTTACATCATGTAATGCTCTTTTTGGCTTTATTTGACTTTTTCATCCAAAGCACTGTTACACATGGGATTAGTTTGGCGCTTTGAAATGAAGCTTAACAAACATTTCAAAATAAAAGCCTTGAATATTTTTACATCAGCTACTTGTGTTTTGAGCATTATATAACTATTTTAACCCAATGACTGTTACGCATGGGATTAGTTTGGCCCTTTGAAATGAAGTTTAACAAAACTTCCAAAATAAAAGCCTTGACAACATTTTAAATCATACTGAATGGTGCACGTCCGCCTCGCTTAACGTTCTTGCGGTTCTCCGCGTGCCACTGATTACGTTGCGGCGTTCTTTAGCGTCGACGCCAATTTGTGGCGTGACGACGCCGGGCCCAAGCCCAACGGGCGCGCCTTGGCAGGCCCCGGCTAAATTTCTTCCGAAATTTTCTAGTTATTATAGTTCTTTATTTTTCTTCCGTAACCGTTAATGCGGCTCATACCGCTGGGTGCACACCTACAAATGAGGTATCAAAACGTGCAGAAAATTCACGCCATTGGAGCTATTATTTTTGGTGGGATTTGGGCTTAACATGGCGACATAATTCGCAAAAAACTACGAAAAAAACCCCATTATAAGTCAATGGGAAAAATCCTAGAAATACCCTATTTTTGAGGATTTTCTGTGTCGTCACACATTCACCTAGAAATGCCATTCAAATTTCATTTTGTAGATACGTCTGTGATCTCTTCGAAAGTGAAGACGGCTCGTCGATACCAGTTATGGTTTGTCCACAATTTGCCTCTAAGCGACCCAAAGTTTCTCATTTTTTCTAAAATTAGAGTGACAGCCCATCTCGGCTAGAGTGAGAAATGAAGAGGTTTTTTGAGCCCAAAATAATTTTGAAATCGCCATCACGGCCACAAATATCGCACGATTTGTATCAAAATCGGTCCTGACATTGATACGCCTGTCTGCTCCGGTAAAATGTTTTCGAAATTTATCTAGACCGTACGGTTTTCTGTCACGGTGCTTCAGAGCAAAGTCATGCGACAGGATTTTCTGAGGCTCTCAGGCTCTTTCACTAACACTTCACACCTTGGTGTGAAACTTATTTAACATAGCAACGGATCTCAAGAGGCTATTGGCTGCTGATTAGGACTACAAATACGCATCGCTGTAGTTCTATCTATCCTCAGTTGAAACAGATCAGGACTGAACTGGCCTTTAGAACTAATTGCTGCTATGGGCTGTATATAACTGATTTAACTCAGTAACTGTTACACATGGGATTAGTTTTGAACTTTAAAATGAAGCTTAACAAAAATTTCACAATAAAAGCCTTGAATATTTTTACATCATGTAATTGCTCTTTTTGGCTTTATTTGACTTTTTCATCCAAAGCACTGTTACACATGGTATTAGTTTGGCCCTTTGAAATGAAGCATACTGAAAATTTCAAAATAAAAGCCTTGAATATTTTTACATCAACTACTTGCGTTTTCAGCATTATATAACTGATTTAACCCAATGACTATTACACATGGGATTAAAATAGACTGTTTTGCATGAGCAGCAGATAGATCCTCTATTGCACATGTGTCAAACTCAAGGCCCGCGGGCCACATGTGGCCCGCTACGTCATTTTATGTGGCCCTCTCCCCCCTACCACCGTTTTACAGCCCCATTGATTGACTTAAAATAGGTTTTGAGCACGAATTGACTACAAACTACATATCCCATAATGCCTTCCGATTCTTACCAACCAACATTACGGCTTCTCGCCACTAGAGTGCAGCAGAGTCACCTCAAGCTGATTATTAATTTTCCCAGCGAATAAAACTGAAACATCGACAAGCTAACAAGCTAAAGAGCGAAGTCCCGTGATGTTTCAATCGAGGACTTTTACCGTCTCCTGCCCCCTGATTTGATGCCACAGCTTCGACTCCATGCAGCTCGTGTTTTGTCCACGTTTGGAAGCACCTATCTGTGCGAACAGATGTTTTCAATAATGACTTTAAACAAGACCAAGCACAGATCGCGCATTACTGACGAAAACCTACACGCCGTTTTGCGGATTGCCACAGAATAGAACTCAAACCAGACATCGACGAACTGACCAGGGGAAAACGGTGCCTGACATCCGGCCAGAAAACATTGGTAAGCACGAACAAACTACATTTAAATAGAATGAATGTAAAACCAAAACTCAGTATACTGGAATATGCATATAGTTTATTGATTTTGCTTGTGTTTTGTTTATTTACAGAACACAACACAATGAGGATGTGTGTGAGTTGGTGACAGGGTGAAGAGGGATCAGCGTTGTGTTCAAGGACAGGCAACGTCACCTCATTGTTTTGTTCTTATGTGAAATGCATGTTCGTTGTGTAATAAATAACGAAAAAGTTTTGTGAATGAAGTTGAGAGTTAATATCAAAACTTGTTTTTTATTATTTGTCTGCTTATCTTCAAAGCAGACAAAGAATAATTTTCCCAGCGAATAAAACTGAAACATCGACAAGCTAACAAGCTAAAGAGCGAAGTTTAGCTGAGCAGTTTAAAAATACTGAGCATATTTTTAAACTGCTCAGTTTAAAAATACTGTAATTTTTAAACTGAGCAGTAATTTTACATCCATGCAAACTCAAATGTAATATTTAAAACTTGAATACATAAAATCAGTTATTTAACAATATGAGGTGTTGTTTAAAAATAAAAAAGATAGCAATTTCTTTTTATTGCAGAGACATTAGATTCTTAAATTTATGGTATTCTTTAAATGTTGTAATTTTGGTTCATTGTAAACTTTACCTGTAAAAAGTTTGTAGAAATCTTTAACATAAGGTCAATATATATTTTTAAACTGTGATATGTTGTGTGTGTGCGTTATTGAAAATTTATATTTGTGACAATCATTAGGTAAATGCTAATGAACTGCCTTCCTGCAGTTTATGAGCATTGAACTGTTACTAAACAGTTCAATGCAAGGTTCATTAGCGTTAGCATTTTAGCTTCAATAAGCTATTAGCTATTTATTTTACTTTTTAGCAATGTTTAGTATACTGAATGGAGTAAATCAATTACAGAAAATATCCTAGTGATTTCCCACATACTGATGAAAGCAATGACGCTAACATTAGCGTTTCTGCTGATTTTAGCTGATATACTTACTTTATAATACTGAATGGTGCACGTCCGCCTTACTTAACGTTCTTGCGATTCTCCGCGTGCCACTGATTACGTTGCGGCGTTCTTTAGCGTCGACGCCGATTTGTAGCGTGACGACGCCGGGCCCATGCCCGACGGGCGCGCCTTGGCAGGCCCCGGCTAAATTTCTTCCGAAATTTTCTAGTTTTAAAGTTTTATTCTACCATAATGCTTTATGGTTGCTTTGTTAAAACCAACGTAGTGCATGTTTCTTGCTAATGTCCTTCTTAGTATTCCTGCTGCACAACTTAGAAATGACTAAGGGAGCAGAAATATGGACTACTTCCTCTTGCCATTCCTCAGTGCCTGCTTACCAACATGCTTGTACAAGAGTAGTTTCTAAATGTGTGTGTGCGCGTGTAGGGGTGTGTGTGTGGCAACAGTAAGATGCGCTGATGTGATTATATGTGTGGCTTCAATTTTCTCTGCACTCCTTCATTTTGACAGCTCAACAGATTAAGCCACGGGAAGCAAACAGTGTCGTTTGGTTTTACACATACCATCTGCACTGGTTGGAACACACCAAATGAGGAGAGATCAAAGGTGTTGGCATCAAAATGCAGGAAAAGTCTCTCCTCGCCAACCACTAGTGAGCTCTTATGTATCTAAAAGTCCAGAATGGGGGATGTTCAACTTCCTGGGTGGCTTGCATGACACTAGAAATGTCTGTGGTGACTGAAAGGCACAACTAAACCCAACAGTGTCTTACAACACATAAACATATTGCATTTCACTTGCTTTAAAATCATTCATGCTCATTTGGCAGTGATATACTATTACAGAAGACTTAATTTTCACTTAGAAATTAAGTTTGCTACAATGGGTATTTTAATTTTCTTAGTGGCACCTGGAACAAAACTGTGGCGTATGATTTTAATTCTTCAATTTTTTTGATAATTTTTTGGAAGGTTTTTTTTTTATTGTCATCAGTAACGCTAACTGCATGGTCGAGTTTCCTTGCTTTTAACTTCTTCTGATCTTCTTCTGACTTCAAAGATTTCTTGATCATTTATAACATAACACAAAAACAAAGAAAAAAAAAACTGATTAAAGCAACTCATCGAAGGGACCAAGATAGCTGATAAGGCCAAGATTACTTTTAAGTATGTGAGTAAGTAAAAATTATATCAAGGTGTACAGAAGGAAACATCTGTAAAACAGTATTCAATTCTCAAAGTGAGTAGGAAAGTGTTCCAGAGTTTGGGGTTGAGTTAAAATGCTCTTTCATCTTTATTTTTTTTTATCTTAAACATGGCGCAACCAGCAGGTCCTGGTCAAAGGTCAAAGGATTTAAAGATAGTGTTCAGATGCTATCAAGTGATCCTTGCATATGAAATAAGCAGCACATGTTGTTGACGCTGCCATCTTTAAAGGGCTGAAAATGCCGGGTCGTGACGAAGGAAAAACAACATAGCCTTCAGTTTCGTTTGGCCTGAGTGCAATGCTCACCAGAGCAACCTGTGGCCTTTTATTAGCAGATTGCACCCACCTGTGTAAATCTCCGCCCACAACAGGAAGTCAACAAGAACATCAACAATAAGATTCAACACATGTACTCTACTACAGATTGTATTGAACTCTTGTACTGTTAGTATTGGGTGTTTGTTTGTATTATTAATTATTAATTTTAAATGTTAGCTTCTAAAACACTAATTAGGGACTGGTTCTGCAAATTAGCCTTTGACTGTGGAGCCTATGAGCAGGAACAAAGTTTTAAATACAACATTGTTTATTTATATATATATATGTAGTCCTGTGGTAAACTGGGGTTACTGTAATGACATATGTTGAGGTTAATAGAAATCTTACATAGTTCAAGACAAGACCCAAATATATTAAAAGTGAACGTTTATTTACTAATGCATAACATTGGTGATAACTATGGATTTCATATTCTTGTCTCTGGAAGAAATACAGCAGTATTTTCCTTTACTTTAATATTTCAATAATTTAAAGGGTAAAGGTAGCTATTAAGTACTTTGCTTACTTAGTAATTAAAACTGTATTATTTGTAAATCAACTAAGGGTATTATTTTATGTAAATATTGCAATTGAAAGAAGTATTAGTGTGATGTAAGATGCACTGTGTATTTTATTTGGCTTTACCATTTGATTGGTCACTGAGACAGTCCGTCCGGTGCGTGACTCGTGATTGGTTGAGAGAAGAGGGGGCGGGAGGAAGAAGGACAGGAGAACCGTGATGGTAGAGAACGGGGTGAGACGAGCGGACAAGAAGTGAAGAAAACACACTCAAGGGAGAGAAAAACTGGACAAAAGTACGGAAGAGGACGAAATTCAGGAGACGTTAGAAGAGCTTGGTCGCCGCGAGAGGGACGGAACCAGAGGAGGTGGACACAAGTAGTCCTGATGAGTTTTGAGCTAAGCTACGTGAGCTAGCCGCTTCACCACCACTTGTTCAGCTACGTTCACCGGAAGTCGAGGAGAGGATGAGTGAACTGCAACGTTCTCAATGTTTTGCAAGTGAATTGCAACGTTCTCAATGTTTTGCAAGTGAATTGCAACGCTCTCAATGTTTTGCAAGTGAATTTCGACTCATTGTTTCTCTAACAGGCCTGCAACGTTTTCACACTTTCCTGGAGGTCGTGAGTAACAAACTGACTGGGTTATATTTTGTTTAGAACTGTATATTGATATAATTGGACATTTCTTGTTCTGTCCTGGTGCTGTGGAAAAACAAAAAGGGTGGCCGTTAATATTTTATTTATCCTGCCTTATGTATAGAGGTTTATGTTTGTAGTCTTTCAACTACAAGCTACGGTGGTGACCAAGTAATAGGTTTTCTGTCATTTTAGTTTAGTAAAGTTAGGCTGAATCATTTTACCTAAAATTTCGACATTTCTCTGGGTCGTATTTGTCGTAAGGTAGGTCACTGGTGCCGCAGACCGATTGGGGTACCGGACTGATGTCGAACCCAAGCACCCTCCATTTTAGTTTTCTCGAATAGAATGGAAAAGGGTGCTACATATATACTGCGTATATATATATATTTATATATATATATATATATTTTTTAACTGCTAAACTAGAATCTTTATCATGGGAATAAGGGATAATCTCATGTTAGTTTGACATATGTTTTATAAATAAACTCATCTGGTTTTCTGAAATACAAGTGACTCTTTTATATCTTCAGAGCACCCACACTGAATTTTCTGAAAATGCTCTCGCTTCTGGGGTCAGTAAGACACCATAACAACCTTACAAAAGTTCTGAAAGCTCTTAATATTTCCACTTTGCAAATATCAGATTTGAGCACTAGCTGTGTACATTTCTTGGTGAAGACCCAACACCCTTTACTGTGTAGGCTCCAAAACAACTTGAGTACATTTATCACCTATTCCCTCTTCTTCATTGCAGTCACGGACACCATCTTATTTGTGGGCCTAACTAACAAAACTGAAGCAGATCACACAGCAAACCAGTGGAAAAAGAACGGACACCGGCTGAATAGCATGTTTATGCCCCTGGGACACAGGGCAGTAAAGCTCTTCTCAAATGACTGTCCAAGAGGCATCTTTTAGCGGTGTAATTCCCCAAAAATCCTTCTTTCAAACAAGGTATAAAGGAGTGTAAAAAAAAAATTCGAGTTAAGGGCTAAGAAAATCTTACCTGTGCTGGCTTTGCTTCACTGAACCCTATCCAGAACGCCAGCTTGCTCATTTATCAAATTCCAGCTCCCACAGCCTGAGTTCATCAGGGCATTGTGCCTGTTTCAGGACATTTCTTTATTTCTTTTTTTGGACTCATTGCCAAAAAATAGTCCACAAAGTAAACACAAGCTGCTATATACTCAAATTCAACAGCAATTAAGCAATCTGGTATTAACTTGCATAACTGCTTGACGTTTCACCATCAGATAAAAAAAAAAAATCAGAAAACTATATCACTCATATTATCGATTAGATCTGTAGGTAAACGTTAACATTCCAAATGTTTCCAAAAAGCTTTTAAACCTAAAAACACAGCTAAAGCATGGCAGTGACATGATTATGCTGAGGTTTTATTTCACGGCTTTCACTTCACAAAATATAAGACATGACAAAAATTGGCAAAGCAAAACTGCTAAACAAGTGAAATTGGGGTATAGTTGAATATTTCAACAGCATGATAATGCCAGAGATGCATAAAAGCCGGTTTTTGTAATGAATAAAGAAGAAAACTTTTAGACTTTTGTAATGGTGCTGATCTAAACCCTTTTCAAAATGTGTGGATTAAGTTGAGTCTCTGTCAGGAAGCCACACAGTTTTAAAGAACTGACACAATCTGACACAAGTATTAAAATGTTCAACCAAAAGTTGAATATTTTAACAATATATTAACAATAAGCTTGTTAATGGGTGCAAAACAATACTGGGAATGTATGCACTGTACTGAGATGTTTTTTTTTTCTTTCAGGTTTTTGTCATTTTTGTTTGTTCGTTTCGGATGAGAAAATAGAGAAAAGGGCTGTCCTAGGTAGAGTTCTTTATCGATTTAGCTCCTGCTGTCAGTAGAGAAGATAAAACTGTGGGCTGCTGTCCCCACATGTTGAGCTTCCAGTCTTTGTGGAAAATACATGACATATCACCAATCTAACTTTGTCCTTTACTTTGGTTTTATACGCAGTTTGGTGACCTAAGAGTGTAATCTGCATGAACTGTAAACATATCCATATGGAGTAAAGATCTCATTCTATGCACTTCCTACCTCTTTCTGTCTCCACTTGAGTGTAGAGTTTTCCAACAGAGGTGTGTGTGGGGGACACACACAGCAACATGAGCAATGAGGTCTCACACAAAGAATAGATAGGTAACCAGGTGGCTTTGTTCTGTATGTGTATGAATCATTGTGTGGGTGTGTGGTAAATTGCAACACGAGTTTTATTTTTTTTTTCCTCTCTGTTTGGAATGGGAGAGCAAGAGAAGCGGCTCTCATCAGAGGGTTTTATATTTGTGGCAGTGTAATGGGGTCACAGTGGATGTGCAGGACAGACGGGGTCTCTGCTCCAAAGCCTCAGAAATGGAATGAGCAAGCTGGTAAGCTGGAAGCAGGCAGCAGAGGGGTCTAAATAATGAATTCTTTTTTTTTTTTTCTGTACAGCTTTGTGACTATCCCCGCCACCCCATCCGCCTCCAAAACTATACTTGGATATTAAAGGAGCGCTATAGACCCTGCAGTATTATAGCAGAGGCAGGGATAATGACACAGGAAGGGAGGGGAGAGTAAGGAGTGGGAAGCTGGAGTGAAATGGGACAGGCTGAGATGTGGACTGACAGAATGACGTGATACGCCAAGTGTTTCACTGTTAACTTGCCAGAAACAGCAGGTTCTGATTTGTGCAATTATGGCAGAGTTTTCCGGATAGGCAATGACAGGTTGGACCCTCTCTGTAGAGGGCAAAGAGTGGGAGGAAAAACCTCAGCAGAGCTTGGACAGGGACCTAAAATTTGTACCAAGAGCAGCCTGTGTTGCCTAAAACCAATACATAAACATACATCATTACCAGCTCGGTCCGACTCTGAAACAATGTTAATCGATCGAGTTAAAGCTGAGAAAATAGTCCAAAAAAGAGGATAACACAGTCCAGCGGCTTGTTCATTGAAGTCGGAAATAAAAGCGTTTGTGTTTTATGACACTGACATGGCAAAATATTTGTTTGTAAGAGGGCATGAATTAATTTTCACACAGCCGTCAGAGCATAAAAAATAAATTAGGTTTTGTAAATGAATACACTGAGGCATATTGTTTTAATTAAAGTATTTGCACAGCAGTAAAAAAAAATAAAAAGAAATGTTGCTCTTTTTGTTAGCGAAAGATGAATTGACCAATCGAGGTCAATTGCTTTTGTTCTCATAAAAATTTGCAAAATGTCACACGATCATAACTGGGCAGGTATGTAGAGTCATTGGAAAAAGAAAGTGTAACTTCTTTCAATTTCACAACATATTAATAAAAATGATCTTTTACTCATGAGCTTCTACAAATTAGTGCAACAGATTCTACACTGTTTTTATTTATTAAATGCAACCAAAACAAAGTCATAAATACACTTCATAATTATATAGCTCATAAGACTGTCTTAAGCAAAAATAACTTATTAGTTACATTTGCCAGGATCTCATGCTTTTTGGGGGGAGGGAGATTTTGCTTCACAGCTGGTGTGCAGCCCCCCCAACTGGAATTATTAAATAGTTTTTATGTTTGTAGTTGTTGTGTACTAGGTCATTATTTCACTTCGTATGTGAGGGAGGCTATTTAGTCAGTGGTAATTGCTTTTCTAACCTTGTTACTGTCCTTCCTACTTAGCATTGTGTTATGACATCTGCAGATTTTAGGTAAAATGGAATCTGCTTTGGATCGAACTTCATGCTCGCTGTTAGATTTTAATGACTTCACAACCTGCCAAGTTCCAGATTGCTTTTAAATGTGTTGAAAGGATGCAAAAAAAAAACCCTACGAATTGAAAGAAGGTGTAAGATTTTAAGAAAAACAATGCACAGTTAAACCAATGTCATAATTTCTAGATGTCCATTTTTAGGTCTAGCCTTCAACCTGTCTCAAAACACAAAGAAATAAATTAAAAGTGGGGTCTCAAAACAGCATTTGAAACTGTTTTTTATAACATTTATCATTTTATCAGAGTGTTTTGCCTACTGCTATGAGTTTCTTGTTTGTCAGTTCAGAATTCAGAATAACCCAGAAGAATGTAATCTCATTCAGGAGAAATTGTTTTTTTTTTTTTTTTGGTTATCACTACTTATTTTATTGAAAAAAAAACAAAAAAACATTTGTTCCTTTGGTTTTCATTTTGTTGTTCCTGCCAGCATTTTGTTTTCCTGTCTGCGCTCAATCAGTTGATTGCCTTCTGCTGTGATTTGTTTGTCCTTCTTTCTTTCTTCTTTTGTCACTTTAATTTCCTTTTCTCGCAATGTTTAAAGATTTCATTGGATTTGGATGTTTCCCCCCCCCCCACCCTGTTTGTCAAAGGCTCTTTTTATTTGGCCTCCTCTGGTGTGCCTGCCCTCTTTCTATTTACTAATCTTTAATTTTTGGAGTGTAACCTTTCCATGTTTTCTTCATCCTTCTTTCTGAGAGAACTAGTACATTTTATAAATATTGTGCTGTTGTGACTCAGTAGTTTCAGTACAGCAGAGCAGCGTTCCGGTCAGTCGTGTCTTGGACTTGGGGACAAAAATCAGATTAGGAAAGTGAAACTCTAGCATTGAATGTAGCGGTCTACAAATATAAAATGGGCTCTGAGTAAGAGCTGCATGTCTTATTTGACATAACGAGCTGTGTACCCACCTATGCTAATGTAGAAGCAGATTCCTCTTTGGTCCACTCTGCCTCTCGCAATGTGTCCTGAGAATATGAGATCCCAGCAGATGGAGCAAAGTGTTCAGGATGTGTACACCAAGCCAGATCTGGAGAGAAAATCAGTGTTTGTTCAGCACAGAAGCCGAAGCCCATCCATCTTGTTGTTCAGTCCGCTGACACTTGCCAGGTGGATTGACGAGAGTACAGTTCAGAAATTCCTACAGTCTCAGTGTAACAGGCGCTCCGGCTCACGTCTCCCATCTGTGTCTGCTGCTAATTCCAGTGAGAGAGAAAGAAGCTGTTTCTCCAAACTATAATTAGGCTAGAAACCAAAGGAGAAAATAAATCTGCTCAAAACGCTGTTGGTCATGTAATTAAAAGTATTTCAAAGCTTTCCAAAGCCAAGGCCAACACAATATACAACATAAGTAACAATAATAATAACTAAGTTTGAATGTCTTGAAGGTTCTGGCTTCTTAAACATGTGTGACACAACTTTCTTTTAGATGTAAACATTTTTCATTTTCATAGATTCAAGTATAAAAAGTAAGCCTGAATATCTGACTTATTCTGACTCCAGAAATGTGCTAAAACACACACACACGCCAACGACACCCCAGCATTCAGTACAGTCAGTTCAAAATTCTTCTTCACTGGAACCATGACCCCTAGCCTCACATAACATCATTTAAAATGTATAAAGGCCATCAGTCACTGACATAATGTGTTGAGTTGAGTGAAGGTTTTTGTGAAGACTAATTTCTTGACTACCTGTACCATAAACAGATTTTTATGTCAGTTTTTACTCCGTGGTGCATTCCAGTGAAGTCGCATACTGTATGTAGTAATAACTCCAAAATGAATAAATATGTTTATCAATTGTTACAAATATCTTATTCAGTGCTACCTAAGTAATTTCTGTAAGTATTTTCAATTAATTTTAATTTTGCATGTTGGTGTTTTCAGGCACAGCCTGTAAGGTCCACAAGATACACTTTGCCAGGAATGGTTCTTTCCTGGCAAAGTGTGTCAGGAACCCCCTGCAGTCCACACCACAGTGTTTTGGAATACATATGTGTGGTTTACAAGAGTGTAGTAAACACAGTGATCATAGCAGAGAGGAACAACTATTATGAGTTCACAAGTTCAGAGGAGGAAATAATGATTGACAAGCTGGAAAATCA